>NC_138847.1:528537-748537 GCF_965183815.1 Platalea leucorodia | reverse complement strand
CAAATACCTGATAGGCCAGAAGCAGGCACGTGGCAGGTTTAGATGTTATGACATCACCTGTGGCTGAGTGATGGATAGGCCGGGAGCATGCACATGGCTTGTGTACGAGCTTGTGATTTCATGATTATTGGATCAGCCTATAGGCCAAGAGCAGGCATAGGGCTTGTGTGGTGCTTCTGATGTCATCAAAATAATATTTGGACCCCACCCAAACATGGCTTTTTGGAAGAACCATCATTAGCAGAAGCCCGTGCACAGCACCCACCCCCGTGTGACAGTGTAACTCTTGAGCAGACAGCGATGGCAGCAGGAGGGTGTGAGGTCACCGTCACTATAACTGCTGAGCACCCAGTGGTGGCTGTAGGAGGGTGTGAGGTCACCGTCACTCTAACTGCTGAGCACCCAGTGGTGGCTGTAGGAGGGTGTGAGGTCACCGTCACTATAACTGCTGAGCACCCAGTGGTGGCTGTAGGAGGGTGTGAGGTCACCGTCACTATAACTGCTGAGCACCCAGTGGTGGCTGTAGGAGGGTGTGAGGTCACCGTCACTATAACTCAGAAGTACACAGCTGTGGCAGGAGTAGGGCCTGAGGTCCCGTCACCGATGGCACCGCGTGGCCGTGGGGCTCGGTGCAGAGCGGCCGTGTGCATCAGCGGGGCATGCCGGGGGCCGGGAGCTGCCCGGCCCCGTGTCTGCGAGGCCGAAGGAGCAGCCCCTGCAGCCCTGGCTGGAGCAGTCGGGGTGGGGGTGGCTCGGGGGCACCGCAGGGATGTGCCTGGGCACGGTGCCAGGAGGAAACCACAGACTTCCTGCCCGGGCGCTGCGCTGCGCGGGGAGCCCGGCGAGCGCTGCGAGGCCACGGGGGCTGTGGTTTGTGCACCTGCAGGCTCCAGCTCCCGATGCGCCTGTGGGGAAGAACGGCCCCTCGGGGACAGGCTGAGAGTCAGGGGCCTGACTGAGCCTCTGGGCTGCAGGTCTGCTGCCAGGGCAAGGCCACGGCCCAGCTCGGGCTCCTGCGAGGGACCCAGGGTGGGGCTGTGCAGGGAGGGACGGGCGAGCCAGCCCTCCTGGGATGGAGCTCTTCCCCTGCCCAAGGCCCTTGCCCAGCTGCTGCTCCCAGCACAGTGGGGTCTGTAGCAGGGGCAGGGGCTGTTTCCTTCCCATCCTGACACAGACCCCGGTGCAGTCCCAGCTCCGTGGTTCCACAGCTCAGTGGTGGCTGGACACTCACACCTTGGGTTCTTGGATGAGCCCAGCGTAGAAGATGCTCAGTGCTCCCAGTCCCCACAGCAGGGTGCAAGGGGTGACGGACTCATTTCCCCTCCACACTCAGCTTCTCCCATGATGATTCCCTTACGTAGCGACCATGACACCCGCAGCAGGACACATATGTCCCTCATATATGGTCATGAACGGCGCTGGAGAAGTTCATTGGAGGGCTGGGCTGTGTCGGAGGGGAGATAGCTCCCGACAACGTCTCAAAAGGTGCTGCTGCTGCTTTGATTGGCTCCTCCTGCAGCTGGGTCGGCATCTGCAGAGATATATTACCCTCCCATCGTCGTTGTCCCCGTGAGTCCCCAGGAGCCGTGGCAGGGAGTGGGGCACAGCAGGGCTGTGCCAGCAGGGCAGGAGGCTCAGGATGGGGATGGAGGCACTCCTGTCCCCCCGGGTGCTGTGGCTGCTGCTCTGGGTGCAGCTGTGCAGGGGTAAGTGCCGGTTCCCTTGTCTCACAGCCCAGGGCCAGTGGGTACCAGCGGGTCATCGGGATCCCTTTAGGAATAGGGTTTCTTTCCAGGCTCCGCTGAGACAAGGGTCAGAAGGTGCTCAGGTCCATGGACCTTGTGCCTTTCCCTGTGCCTCTCTGTGTTTAAGGCAGCCCATGCCTGCCTGCATTTATAGACAGCCCTATCATGGGTAACCCTTTTTGGACCTGGGCTGGCAGTGGCCCAGGTGGTGATGGCAGCACTGAGCCATCCCCAGGACACAACCAATCTCCAGGGTGCCCTGGAGGTTTTGTGTGCTGCTCACTGCCCCAGGGTGCAGGGGAACCCCGACCCCAGGAAGGCAGTTTGTGCCCCACAGAGAGAAGGGGCCCGGGCTGTTTGCACCCACGGGTGGCAGAGAAGTTTCCTTCCTGGGGGCCTCGGTCAAGCACAAGAGTCGGGCTGATGCCTGGGGCAAGGAGACGATATGGGTTGGGGGGATCCGTGGGATCATCTCGGTGCTCCCTGAGGACATGGAAAGCCCTGGGGGTGGTGTGGGTTTGGGTGGTGGCAGGGCAGGTGGTGGGCAGGGGAAGCTGCGGGCCTGGGGGCATGGGGCTTTCCAGGGTGTGCTTGGCTGGGGAGGAGACGGTGCCCTGTGCAGGGCCTGGGGGCACGGTGTGTGGGTGGGCATGGGCAGGGGGCTGTTGGAGTGGGAGGAGGTGCCAAGGGCTGTGGGGCAGCGAATGACCCAGCAGGGCTGGAGTTGGCCCCCCCAGCCTGCACAGCCCGTGGGGAGAGGAGGGACCCCCACACTTCCCCAGGGACAGCTCAGGGAGGAGAGGGCTCCCAGCCTGGTGCTGTGACTCGACTCCCAGAGCTGCAGCCTGGGGCTCGGCCCTCTCCTGACCGGTCCCGTGTTTTGGTGTTTGAAGGGGCTGCGGAGGTGAGGCTGGAGGCTGGTGGTGGGCGCTGTGCTGGGAGAGTGGAGGTGAAACACCAGGGCCAGTGGGGGACCGTGTGTGATATCTCCTGGGACATGAACGATGCTGCAGTGGTTTGCAAGCAGCTGGGCTGTGGGTCTGCTGTCAAAGCTCATGACTACGCACACTTTGGGCAAGGATCTGGCCACATTTGGATGTCTGAAGTTGGCTGTCATGGCTCTGAGTCTGCCCTGTCTGACTGCACACACAGTGGATGGGGTCAAAACAACTGTTATCACAGTTGGGATGCTGGAGTGACGTGTTCAGGTAAGGGGCCATTCTTGTTCCCTACATTTGTGGCCAGGATGAGGGAGGGAACTGGCTGTGCCCTCAGGAAGAAATGAGCAGACACCAGATCAGGGCCCAGTGTGGGCGGTTGCACTGCTGAGCTGGGACATATGTTGCTGCATTTGCCAGTGCCTGAGGAAAGCCCTGTGAGAGCCCACCCTGGGTGCGCACACCCTTCCTGGTCCCTGAGGGGGCTCAGCCCACCCTCCATTGGTGCCTGGGGCTAAGGTGAAACCCCCTCCCTGCCCCTTGGTGTCCGTTGGTGCCCATCTTTCTCCTCCCATTCAGCCAGGACCTGTCTGGCATTGCCAGGGGCCAGGTCCCCCCATGCCAGAGGCACCGAGAGTGGCTCATGTGGCCACCCACAGCCCCGGGGAAGGGCACAGAGTGGTCAGGGACTTTTGGGTTGTGCCTCCTGGCAGGCATGAGTCCCTCGGCCTAAGCAAAGGGGCTGCTCAGAGGGGGAAAGCGCTGGCCTTGAGCAGAGGAGCAGGGGGGCACATGGCACCCCATTCCTCTCCCAGGGTCACCCCATGAGAGCCAGCCCACGTGGACATGGCCCCGTGCTGTCAGTGGTGACCCGCTGCCCAGCCTCTCCTGCCTGCCCCAGCCCCGGCTGCCCTGTGCCACAGGGGCTTTGCCAGCACTTGCACTGTCCTCGGTGCCTGTCCTTGCACCGGGAGCTCGTGTCAGCCCAGGGCTGCCCCTCTGCCCGCTCTCCTGCCCTCTGCCTGGCCGTTGATGGGGATGTGCGTGCCTGGCAGTGCACTCTGGCCCTGGCTGAGGACCCCCTCCCTGGGCAGGTGCCAGAGTGGGGGCTGGCACAGACACTGACTGTACATAGAGCTGTGCCATAGCTGTACGCCGTGAAATGGCCCATCTAACAGCAGTGCCCCAACAGCCTGAGACCGCCCTGAGAGAAGGGTGTGTTACTGGGAATTCCAGGGGTTCCTCAGCCAGGCCCTGAGCTCAGTGGGCAGATCAGGCTGCAGCAGCCAACAGTGCCTTGGCCAGTCTCCCTGGGCCCCAAGTGCTCGCAGTGCTGCCAGGAAGCCCAGGGTCTCCAAAATGGCAGCAGTTGGTCCGAGCAGTGCCTACGGCTGGGGGTTTGGGGAAGAAGCAAGGCCACAAGTGCTGTGCTGATGGCTGAGGAGCGGCAGGGTGTCCCTGGTGTGTTTGTGCCATCAGCAGCCCCTAGGAGCTGCTGGGAGGGCCGTGGGGCTCTGTGCCTGTGGCCACCTTGCAGCCCAGGTGGGACGTGGGCATGTAACAGCCAGAGGGCTCTGGGAACTCTCTGGGGACTTTGATTGCTCCAGGATTTGTCCGGCTGGTCGGAGGGGAGAGCCCTTGCTCAGGACGCGTGGAGATCCGTGACGAGGACCAGTGGAAAACTGTCTGTGACTCAGACTTTGGTCCCAAAGCTGCCGACGTGGTCTGCGGGGAGTTGCAGTGTGGCACAGCCCTGTCTGTGCCCAGGGCAGCTCACTTTGGAGAAGGTGTTGGTGCCATGTGGGACAGAGAGCTGCAGTGTGTGGGGAATGAATCCTTCCTCATGTTCTGCCCCAGGGGATCCCGCAGAGACCAGCCCTGCACCCACACGAACGCCGCTGGTGTCACCTGTACCCGTAAGGACGGAGGGTGGGGTGTTCCATATCTGGGGGTGTGCTGGGGCCAAGGGGAGCAGGGCCGGGACAGTGCCATGCTGTGCTGGGTGTGAGGACAGAAAGGGTGATGTGGTTGCCTCCAGCCTTAAAATCATGCAGAAGGAGGAGAAAGGCAGGCTCTCCTCCATTTGGCTGCTCCTCCATCTCCAGTGGAAGCAAAAGCACAAGTCTACCCTCTCTCATTTTTCTCTGTTCCCGATGACACAGGGTTCAGGCTGGTGAATGGCAGCACGGCGTGTGAGGGGAGGGTGGAGGTGCAGGTGCTGGGGACCTGGGGCACCCTCTGTGCCTCCCGCTGGGATCTCTTGGACGCCCACGTTCTCTGTCGTCACCTCGACTGCGGGTTTGCTGAGTCCATTCCCAGAGGAGGGCATTTTGGGAGAGGCACGGGACCTGTCTGGAGAGACTCATTCCACTGTGACGGGACTGAAGCCCACCTGGGACAGTGCCCAGTGAGCGCTCTGGGGGCCTCACCGTGCTCCCACGAGAACGATGCTGCTGTCATTTGCTCAGGTGAGTGCTGGGACAACACTGTGTTAACTCCATTTGTCCCTTGGGTGTTGCATGGCCACCCAAAGCAGAGGACCCCATGGCAGCAGCAGGGTGAATTTCTGTTGAAAGAAAAGAAACCCTAGATTCACCAGGAATCTCTGCCCCACCCTGGGGATCAGGCCCAAACTTGTCCTGTTGGATCGGAAAGGCCCCCCTTGCTCTGCTCCCTGCCAGGGACACAGGCTCCCAGGCCCAGATCCCCAGGGATGCAGAGGGGCAGAGGCGTGTGTGCTCTGCCCCATGGCTCAGCAGTGCCAAGGCCAGCGCTGAGGTGGGGCAAGGCTTGTCCTGGGGCTGCCTGTCCCCAGGCCACCGCCGGCTGCTGCTCCCTCCTGCGGGAGCTGCCCCATCTGCCTCAGCAGGGATGTGTTGGGTGGCTCTGCCCCACCAAGAGCAAAGAGAGGGTCTTGCTCAGGAAGGCTCAGGGACTGGGGAAGCAAGCCTGTGGAAAGCTGCTCCTGAAGCTGACTGCAGAGGGCTGCGGGCAGGCGGGTGAGCTGCAGGGGGTTGTGAGGGTTGGAGAGCCTGGAGAGGTGCTGCAGGTTTGTGGGCTGTCTGGTGCTGCTGAGGGCTGGGGCATGGCTGCTCTCCCCAGGCCCAGGCAGCTCCACAGCCCTGCGGCTGGTGGGTGGAGGGAGCCGGTGCGACGGGCGAGTGGAGATCTTGCAGCGCGGGACGTGGGGCCGAGTCCTGGATGACCAGTGGGACATGCAGGAGGCCAGCGTGGTGTGCCGGCAGCTGCGGTGCGGAGAGGCAGAGAGAGCCTACAACCCCCCGAAGCCTCAGAGAGGGACGGGTCCCGTGGGGCTGCGAGGGGTCCGGTGCGCAGGGCACGAGGCCAACCTGACCCTCTGCAACACCTCCCTGCCCGTGAGCGCGCTGGCAGCAGGGATTGCAGAGGACGTGGGGGTCGTTTGCTGGGGTGAGTGGCACTGCACAGGCCCCCCAGGCTCGGGGCTGGGTGGGCAGCCGGCCCCTGATGGCAGCTGGGGTTTCTTCCTGCTGCAGGGAGCCGGCAGGTCCGGCTGGTGAACGGGCCCGGGCGCTGTGCTGGCAGAGTGGAGATCTACCACCAGGGCAGCTGGGGGACTGTCTGCGATGACCAATGGGACCTGTCTGATGCCGCCGTCGTTTGCCACCAGCTGGGCTGCGGAGGGGCGGTGGAGGCGGTTGGCTCCGCCCGGTTTGGGGAAGGCTCCGGTCAGATATGGCTGGACAGCGTGAACTGCTCCGGGGCCGAAGCTGCTCTCTGGGACTGCCCGGCAGGGTCCTGGGGGCAGCACGACTGCGGGCACAATGAGGACGCAGGAGTCGTCTGCTCAGGTCTGTGCTGGGAGCTGTGGTGGGAGCCCAGTGCCTGGGGAGACCGGGACAAGGGGAGAGCCGACAACAGCCGAGGCTGTCCCTGGCTGCCTCTGAGCCCCTGCCTGAGCCTGTCCTGGGGACACCCATGCACAAACCCCCTCGGTCCCACTGGGGGCCCCTTGTAAGCTGAGCTGTCCCCAAGGGTTAGCGCGGAGGGCATGGGTGTCTGTCCGTCAGGGACTTCTCTCTGCCCCTGGCAAAAGGGTGACTTGCTGGCCGTGCCTCTGCCTGGCTGAGGGCCTGGGGGGTGAAGAGGCTTCTCTGCTCCCATAGCCCCAGACCAGCCTGTTCCCCTCTGGGCTCTTTCCTCCCAGATTTCATGGCCCTGAGGCTGCACAACAGCACCAACTGCTCCGGGCGCCTGCAGGTGTTCTACAATGGCAAATGGGGGACCGTTTGCTCCAACTCAATGACTCCCAAAACGGTGTCGCTGGCATGCAAGGAGCTGGGCTGTGGGGATGAAGGGACCCTGGAAATATGCCTGCCCTATGGTAGGGTGTCTGGTCTCACCTGGCTGGATCGCGTGGAGTGTGGGGAGAGAAACAGCTCCTTCTGGCAGTGTCCTTCTGCTCCCTGGGACCCACAGTCGTGTGATGACCTGCGAGACGAGACCCACATCACCTGCAATGGTAATTCGGAGCTCTCCGGGCACCAGCATCCCCCCAGCTCCTGCTCCCTGCTGGGCACAGTCAAGCGCAGAGACAGGGCCTACATGGGCTTTTACAGGGGCATCTCCTGGGCTGCCTGCGCCATCCTGCCCAATACCTAGAGCAGGGCCCTGGGCTCTGTCCTGGCCACCCTGACCAGTTTTGCAGGAGGGGCAATTTGGGTGGGATGTGTCAGGGATACATGCACACACGCACGCACACACGGCGTGTGAGAGTGGAGGCTCCCTGGTACCTGCACACCCACCCTCTCAGCCCAGCTCTCCTTCTCCTCTTCTGCAGCTACACCCAGGACAGCAGCACCAACCCCCTGAGCGGGTCCCCGCCAGCGCCGGGTCTTCTCAGGGCCAGCTGTGACCCATGGCGGGAGGGAAGGGGCTCCTTGCTGGGATGTGAAACTCCCAGTGGGAGGCACTGGGAAAGCAGTGGGGCAGGGGCATTGGGGAGGGCTGTCATTTCCCCATCAGGGTGGGAGCTTCCTCATGACTCACTCCTGGGGTCATCTGTCCCTGGTGTAATGGGGGTCAGGACTGGGGTGTCCCAGCCCCTACCTCTCCCAGGCCTGGTGCTGCCCTTTTTGTGCTCCTGCCATGCAGATCCCAGCCGGGGCCGTCCGACTGCTAGCGGGAGAGTCTCATTGCCCGTCATCATCTGCATCGTCCTGGGGGCCCTTCTCTGCCTTGTCCTGGCCCTCCTGGCCGGGCAAGTGCAAAGCGCCAGGTCTGGGCGCGAAGGTGGGTCGTGGGGAAAGATGCCTCCTGGCAAGGCCAGGGGTGCAGTGAGGTGTGAGTGAGTGGCACAGGCAGAGCTGGGGGGATAAGGGTGTGTGCTGCCTTCATTCCCATGCATCGCCTCCTTGACTGCCTGACCATGGGCCACCAGCAGCAAGGGCTAGAGAGGGTCCAGACATGGGGGGAGGTAGGGATGGGTTGAGGACAGAAATGGCAGAGCCGGACTAGAGGAGCGGAACTGTACTGTGGCGATAGCCGTCTGCTGGCCCAGGGGACCCAAAGCTGGGGGAGCAGAGCGGGATCCCATCCTGTCTCTGCCTGTCCCTGGGCCAGCCCTGCTGCTGTCCACAGGCTCTGGGAGAGCTTGGGAGCCCTTCCCTGAGGCCGTGTATGAGGAGATCGGTTACAGCCCGGTGTGGGAGAAGCAGGCGAGGTTCAGTGGCTCAGGTGGGTGTGGGTTCCTCCCGGGGGGCACATCTGCCAGGGTCTTCCCCCTCATCCCCACCCATGGCTGACCCCCTGCAGTCCCCTGGCCCATGGTCCCTGCAGTGCTGGGGCTGTGGGGGCTGTGGGGAGAGCAGCCAGGTCCTGGGCCCAAGAGAGGAGCTTCCTCCCCACCAGTTCTTCCCGTCCCAGCTGGGGACAGCCCCTCTCTGCCTGTCCCTGCACCCCTATGGGACACCTGAGGGGGGAGGGAAGGGGCTGTCCTGGGGCAGCTCTGGCAGCCCCTTTGAGACAGGGTTTGTCCCAGGGGAGCAGGGTGAGTCCTGAGACCTGAGCCCTTCTCCCCACTCAGCCCTGCCTCTGGGGGTCCCTCGTCCCCAGCAGCACTGACCACAGGCCTGGTCAGCAGAGTGCACTCCCCTAACAGCCACTGCGCCTCTCTCCAGGCTCCTCTTCAGAGGGGTCCCTGACCAAGCTGCAGCCCTACCCCGGGGACAGCAAGGAGCAGGATGGTCCGGGATCAGCAGCAGGTAATAGGGTGCAGGAAGGAGTGGATCTCTCCTCCCTGCAGACATGTGAAGAACAGCGGTGTCACTGAGGGTCACCGTCGGAGCTGGGGAGGACATGGGGGGTGTCTCCTGTAGTGCTGCCAACACTGGTGTCTGAGCCCCACGTCCCTGCGCATCCTCCCATCCTCTGCTCTGCAAATGTATCTTCTCCCTGGCACCAGCTCCCCTCTCCTTTCAGACATCCCTGTCCTGCCCGGAGGTGACCCAGCGGATGGCTATGATGATGCCAGGGAGGTTTCTGAGCCTGGGGATGATGCTGCCCCTGGGCAGGGAGGCTGGGAAATGGCCAGGGCACGAGAGGAGGCAGCAGGACCCAGGGATGCACCTGGAGGTGAGAGGGAAAGAGAGCGCTGCTGGTTCCTGGGCTGCCATCCCTGGTGCCAGATGAATCGTTGCTGTACTGAGATTTCAACCTCCTGGGATGGGGGAAAATGCACCAGGAATTTTCCTTGGGGTTCCAGGGGTGGGAGAGGGAGTTGAACATCTCTGGACTGGTGAGGAGAAGGGAGGAAGGTGATGTACAGAGCAGGAGGGTCACCCCATGGGGCGAACGTGCAATGGCTGCCTTGCTGCTTGCAGGGGCAAAGCTGTGCTCCCAGAGACGTGCTGGGGCCCCTGGAGCCGAGGGAGATGCCTGGTCCCTGTCCCCAGAGAGCACAGGCTATGACGATGCTGAAGAGGTGTCTCTGGCACATCCCCCTGAGGACACACAGGCTGTGCCAGTGGAGCTCAGTGCACAACAGTCCCCGAGCCCCGCGCCAGGAGAGCCCGTCCCTGCCATGCAGCTGGGTGCAGCCAGGAGGGAGGAGAGGTCTGTGCAGCTGGGAGAGCCGTGAGCACCAGGGAACCATCTCCCTTTACCACGGGCAGCAGAAACAGACGGGCATTTCCTCTCTTTGTATTCCCCTGTTTTTGCATCGTGCCTCCATATTTGTTCTTATTAAAAGTCTTTAGGGGTTTGAGCCACAGCTGGTGCTTGCCTGGCCCGATGTCGGGGTGTCTCCCTGAGGCTGATCGGGAGGAGTGGAGCACAAAGACATGGTGGTGGGGAAGGGGCATGTATCAAGGAAAGACAGCAGTCTTGGGGTCAGATTTTGGGGCTACGAGAGCCCATGGTCCTGGGGAATATTCCTGCTGACAGAGACATTTCCATCCTGCCAGCCACAGTTTCCAGCCAAAATGTCTCTCTCCAAGGTCCCATGAGTGCCCATCTCTTCACCTCAGGGTTCCCCAGTTTCTCTTTCCCTCAGGCCCTACCTGGGCCACGCTGGTCCCACACAGAGAGGCGAAGACAGAGCTGCTGTGTTGGGTGATCCCTGGGCTGTGGTCTCACAGAAGTTAGCCCTATGGTGCCCGCGGTGCCCTGGACACCCCAGCCAGCCCCAGCAGGTATGACAACGGCGGGGACACAGGAGCAGAAAGCTCACAGCCCCTCATCCAGGCACTGGGCCTCCCCCTGCGCCCCTCTGCCCCCCAGCATCCCTGGAGGTGGGGGGAAGGGCAAACTTCCGTCTCCCTGGGGCTAAGGGTCTCTGTGGCAGGGTGGGTGAGCATGGTCAGCTGTTAACTGAAAGGCCGACGGTTTGGCCACACGCAGGGGTGGTGTCCTCGTGGTGCTACAGCTGGGGCAATTGTGTTGCCCAGTGCCATAGATTTGTTCCCCAGTGAGCCCCTGCCTGGCAGAGAGGGTTTGGGGGAATGAAAACCAGACCGCAGTCACCGCGAACATCTGGAGTGGTTGAGTGGAGGAGTTAAGGGGATGGGCTGCTCATCCAGTCTGCTTTGCACACGTGGCCCCAGGGCCCATCCTTATCAGTGACTCTCCTATTCTTGCTCAGCAACAACCTAGAAGGACTCTTTTGGAGCAGTGAGAGTCCTGCAGGCACTGTCCCTGAAGCCAAGCATTTTCAGGCTCATGCTCAAAGCTCACAAGACAGTATCGTTGCTTGGACAGGGTCTCTCCCTCTCACTTTTGCTCAGTCACCAAAAAAGCCAAACTTCTTTGGAGATGCATTGCCGGGGAGCTGGCTATGAGGCAGCAGATCTGCAGGGGGCCAGGACGTGCACGTTGCTGTGGGACTACAGTCCAGTATGTGCCATTACTTGGCCTGACTGGTTGACTGGGGAGAGGCTGAGACTGGAAGCAGAGGGGGATGGCCTGGGTTGCAGTTGTCACTGTGTTCCTGATGGGTGAGCAGGATTCTGCAGCTGCAAGAAGTTGCAAGAGGGCACTGCAGCAGCTTGTTGGAGCTCATGAGCAGGTCTTTCTTCCTCTGGGCAGGGACTGAGGGCTGTGAGGGGCTGCAGCTGGGCTGGACAGTGGTGGGTGAGGAGTTTTGGGTGAGGAAAGTGGGGACAGTTGAGACACTTGTGCTATGGGCCCTGGGTCCATAGGTGCTGAGGGGATGGAGAACACAGAAGCGTGTGCAATGCCAGGACATGCAGAGGAAGGTAAATCTGGAGAGTAAAACTGACATTGAGTGGTTGATCTGGGGCTGTTGTGAAGACACAGTGTGAGAGTTGGTGACCATGCTAGACCCCAGGGGAGCCAGTGCTGGCATTTCTGTCCCGACCTGTGCCCTTGCAGCAGGGAGGAGCTGATGCAGAGGGCTGTTGATGTGGGGCCCCAGAGGGATCCCCCTGTGCTGTGTATCTCTCTGCTGATGCCCAGAGAGGAGCACATAGGTGTTTCATCAGTCATTGCAGCAGGGGTGCAAGGGGGTCCAAGAAACTGCTCAGGTCAGCGTGTGACTGAACAACACTGGTGCCCATGCACTACAGCGGATGATCCTCAGCACGGCTTTGTCAGCTGTCCTGGGCACATCAGAGGTCTTACTGGGACAGAGCTCTGGAGGGAGGATGCTGCCATTCAGGCCTCAGCTCCAGGGAGTGCATCTCCCTGGGACTGCGGGGATGGTGGCCTCTGGTCTGGGAAATGGGGTCCAGGTGGAGGTGTGAGGATGGGACCAGTCTGTGCACCACTGAGAATGACAAAGAGGAGAGAGACAGGGTCTTTGCAGAGACCCCGCAGAGGAGAGATCTCGATCCCTGTGGAGCAGGGAAGGAGGGACAGCTGGAGACCACCCCAGAGGAGCACTGAAGGGCGAGTCCTGCCCAGGGAGGGGCTGGGGACTGTTGGTGCTGGAGGAAGGCTCCTTCTAAGCCACAGATCTACAGCTACAGAGCCGCGATGGTGCTCTGGCAAGAGGTGAAGGAGCAAGCAGGGCTGGGGCAGGCTGGAAGAAGGAAAGCGATATCTGGAAAAGTGTAAGGGAGGAAATGATTGCTGAAGCCCGGGGTTGAACCAGGGACCTTTAGATGTTCAGTCTAACGCTCTCCCAGCTGAGCTACTTCAGCCCTGCCTTGCGCCCCCAGCCCTTGTCCCTGTGGCAGCAGTGCCAGGCCCCAGGCTGACACACAGGAGGAGGCTCCTCAGGGAGGTTCCCAGGGAAAAGCTGTGCCCAGCCTCCGGCAGAGGGGACCTGGCCCCTCCCTGCCTCCAAGGCCCCGTGGGCTCCAGGTTTGGTGGAGGCCAGCTCGCACTGGCTGTGCCAAGATGTGTCTGGGCCTTGTACGAACGTGACAGTGGCAAAGGTAAGTGGGCAGGCCAGGCATGGGCAGCTGCAAAGGCTCGAGGTGGAAGAAGCGTGGGGCTGGTGGAAGACCTTATCTCCTTCCCCCTGGAAGGCCTCCCATCCAGCCTGGCCTTGAATGTTTCCAGGATGGGGCATCTACCACCTCTCTGGGCAACCCGTTCCAGTGTTTCACCACCCTCATCACGAAAAAGTTTTTCCTTGTTTTCAGTCTAAATCTACCCTCCTTTAGTTTAAAGCCATTACCCCTTGTCCTATCGCTACAGGCCCTGCTAAAAAGACTATCTCCATCTTTCTTGGAGGCCTCCTTGAATACTGAAAGGCTGCAAGAAGGTCTCTTGTTGAAGAGCCTTCTCTTCTCCTGGCTGAACAACCCCAGCTCTCTCAGCATTTCCTCATAGCAGAGGTCTTCCAGCCCTCTAATCATTTTTGTGGCCTCCTCTGGACCCTCTCCAACAGGTCTGTGACCTTCCTGTGCTGAGGACCCCAGAGCTGGAGGCAGTGCTCCAAGTGGGGTCTCACCAGAGAGGAGTAGAGGGGCAGAATCACCTCCCTCAACCTGCTGGCCACGCTTCTTTTGATGCAGCCCAGGAGACGCTTGGCTTTCTGCGCTGCGAGAGCACATTGCAGGCTCATGTCCAGCTTTTCATCCACCAGTACCCCCAAGTCCTTCTCGGCAGGGCTGCACTCAATCCCTTCATCCCCCAGCCTGTATTGATACCGGGGATTGCCCCGACCCAGGTGCAGGACCTTGCACTTGGCCTTGTTGAACCTCATGAGGTTCACACAGGCCCACCTCTCCAGCCTGTCCAGGTCCCTCTGGATGCATTCCGTCCCTGAGGCGTGTCAACTGCACCACTCAGCTTGGTGTCATCTGCAAACTTCCTGAGGGTGCACTCGATCCCGGTCTCTGTGTCATTGCTGAAGATATTGAACAGCACTGGCCCCAGTACGGACCCCTGGGGGACACCACTCGTCACTGATCTCCATCTGGACATCGAGCCATTGACCACTACCCTCTGGATGCGACCACCCAGCCAGTTTGCTGTCCACTCAATGGTCTGCCCATCAAATCCATATCCTTCCAATTTAGAGAGAAGGAGATTGTGGGGGTGTAGAGAACTGGTACCAAATGTGATTTTGTCTCGACATTGCCACTGTAGCGCCATCCAGCGTCGCGCTTCGAGAAAACCCTCTTCTCCACAGTTTTGAGAAAAACAACCTCGTGCGCCTGCGCAGGGACTAAAGGCGCGAAAAGAGCCGAGGCAGGGACTAAAGGTGCGAAAAGAGCAGAGGCGGGGTAGCACGTCCGTGGCGAACCGCATGTACACATTTGTGATCCGCGCATGCGTGAGAGCCCCTACATAAGGAGCACATGTGCCCCAGGACAAGATTGGGCACGGGACCACTGGTTCCAACTGCAAAGTGTTATGGACCAAATAGCGGTTTTGCATAAAGAAGCTAGAGTGAAGAAGGGGAAAGGGAAAGCCATTGTTTGTGCTGTGTTAGGAGCATGTCTGGCAGTGGCAGTGGAGGACAAGAAACGAGCACCCTGCCAATCAGAGGCTGTGGCCGCTTCATTGCAAGCAGCGATAGCGCCGCTGCGAGAGCAACTAGTAGAGACCAAACGGGCGCTAGAGGAGGAGAAGCGCCAAAATATGATTTTGAAGGAGGAGCTGAGGGTTCAGCTCCTGAGGGAGGCAGACACCCTCGCTGAGGCAGAGGTAATGTTGGAAGAGAAAGGGGTATGCCAAATCTATTTCCGGAAAGATTTAAAGCAATTAAGAGGGACTGTGGATAACCCCCCCGATATGTGCCTGCTAGTAAAGACAGAATACATATATGAGGACGATAGCGACAACCGTCCCCAAGTTGTAACCAAAGAAATCCCTTTTACCGCCACCGAATTGGCTAAACTCCGAAAGGATTTTGCTAGGACGGCAAGGGAGTCCGAAACCGAATCTGTGTGGAGGATATCCCTGTCGGGGGGGGACGGGATCATGCTATCGGAAAAGGAAGCAGAGGGGTATTGGGGCCCGGGTGTCTTCCTCACAACAGGCAATCGCCGGGCCCCATGGTCTCTGACCCAGAGGGCAGCATATTGGGCGGGGGGGCTGAACCCATTAGAGAGGGGGGATCCCCTGGCTATAACTGGTTCCATCGATCAACTATTAGAAAACGTATGCAGCATGCCTGCAAATGATGTAGGACCGGGAACTTAAACCAAATCTAAGCTCTCCGATGTTGTTACCGGTAGACGCCGAGCAGCTGACGCCGCTAATAAGAGGACTCCCCGACTCGTTAAAACCTATCGGGATCCAATTACAGGGGAGAATTCAAAATGTGCCTCGCAAGGAGTGAATCGCAGCTGCCCTGGAGGGAATGGTAACCCCCGAACAGCGGCAGTGGGGGAGGAAGGTGTGGACCTGGGGGGAGATAGCTCAGGAACTAATAAACTATGGGAGGAAATACGGGCCAGTAGGCAGGACTTACCAAAAGGTGGAAACTAGGGCTGTGCGGGCAGCGAGGCCAGCAAATAAATCCCTGGCTTTTTCGGGGGGAAGCCCCGACCTAACACAAAGGGAGAAACCCCCATTCCGACAAGGATTGTGGCAAATGGGACTGCAAAAAGGGGGTGCCCCGAGACTTGATGGATGGGCTCCCCACCAAAAAGTTGAATCTCCTGGTGCGGAGGTGGTCCAGGCAAGGACCCCCTCCCAAACTGAACCTGCGTTCTGTGCCAGCATTGGACACGGAGGAAGGGTTTAAGAAGGATGAAAAGAGTGGTGGGAAACTAAAACCTCCGCCCCCTCAGGGTGAGGAGGGAGACGGAGGGTGGGTGTTTATCAGATAACTCACCTGTAATAATAAGGGAGATCTACTAAACCCCACCAACTGGGATGGGCCGAGCGGGTGGGGGAGGCAGTGGCCAATGTCAATAATCACTGGGGTACAAACGGGTGCCCGAAAATTGCGGCATTTTGTCCACAGGCGCCAACCATGGTACCTGTCTCTTGAAACCCCAATTGCCCTGGTGCATCATCTTACTCCCCCAGCCAGCCGGTTCTGGTCGAGCTTCCCACCGTGGGAGCTGTGCCTCTCATATTAGATACCCCCACTAAACAAATACACATGGAAAGCAAAAGATACCAGCGGGACAACCCACAAAATCCACACCAAATGGATTATTCCCTCCTTCTAACCCAAGGAGCGAGTTTTGTTCCTATTTGTTTTTTAAGGGCAGTGATATGACCACGATGCACCTGCTACTTTGGATCATTTTAACTCAGGGACACCAACCCATTAGAATATACCACTGTGTATATCAGTTTTTATAATTGGTGGTCCATATGCGTGCATACATGTTTGTACTTAATTGCAGCTCTATGAATAATTCAAGATTTAATATTTATGGCAAACAGGCTAAATGTTAGATGTTTCAGTGCACTACAGTCTTTATGCAATAGTACAAAGACATCTAATTGTCTGGTGCATGTCTAAGCACGTATATGTATGTGTGCTTATTTAAGAAAAAATACACAATAACTTTCCAATGATACCTGTTTATGTTGGACATCTCAAGGATTTCAACCTATGATTTACCGTATATATAATTCTTACTTTTTTTGATCTTCCTCTATTTTCATCATTAAATAGTCATATATATGGGAAAATTTAATAGCCAAGTAACATGAAATGTTGTACTTGCTTAGAAAACGTAATTGTTTAGTTTTCTTTGCAAAAAGTAAATATTGAATGTTCACTACTCATGGGGCTTGGTATTGTACCGGCCGAATAAGGGATGGGGCAACCACCTTTTTCAGCCCTCTGGGTGACAAAGACACAACTTATTTTCAATTTCCACCAGGGAAAGATGGGCCATTCGCTCAGGGAAATAAAGCCAGAAAAGGGCATTATTGGATCTGTGGGAATACGGCGTATAAATTCTTACCCGCGGGGTGGTCGGGAGTTTGTTATATAGGGATCATAAGGCTCCTGTTTTTTCTCTTGCCGGAAACTGGTGGACCCCAACTAGGCCTAAAAGTGTATGATAACCTCCGGGATAGAAGTATTGCCCGTAAGACACGGTCTACCAAGGTAAATTTAGGTGGGACACAAAAATGGGGAAATGACGAATGGCCCCCTGAGCGAATAATTGAACATTATGGGCCAGCAACCTGGAATTGGAATGAGCCCCTTGCAGGGGCAAGAGAACCAATCTATAATCTAAATCGAATAATCGGACTACAAGCGGCCCTAGAAATTATCACCAACAGGGCCGCTGATCTGATGCCATACCTATTAACTCAACGGTCTCAACGGGTGCGCGCAGCAATCCTTCAACACCGTATGGTTTTAGATTGTTTGTTGGCCGAGGAGGGAGAGGTGTGTGGAAAATTAAATATCTCTAACTGCTGCCTAGAAATAGATGATGTGGGAGAAGTGGTTCTCCAATTGACCCAAGATATCAGGAAAATAGCCCACGTCCCTGTTCAAACCTGGAGCGGTTGGAACGGTGATTTGTGGTCCTGGTTACCAGGGGCACCATGGGTCAAACAATTAATATTGTATTTGCTATGTGCAACTGCCACCTTACTGTTCCTACTCTGTATAATTCCATGTTTTAGTCAATTAATTCAACACGTTGTGTCAAATATGCAATTTGTTCCTAATGCTCCACCTGATGGTGTAACAAAGATCTGTACCATCCATCAGCCACAACCAGCCTCAGTACCCATCATTTAAACCCGTTCCCACTTCCTTCTGAAGGAAGAAATTGCATATTGCCAGTTATTGTTAACCCTATTTCCAATGTTTACCCTTCAAAGCTGAAGAATTGTTGAAGTCGTTCGAGAATGAGCTTGCATTGAGCAGTACCTCAGTTAACGTGTATCAAGACATTCCTTCACCCGAAACAATGTTATTCCCTTTTTCCTTCCCACAATTTTCCTCCATCCTTATCCTCAACTCTCTCAACTCTGCGTTTCTTTCTTTCTCCTTTGCTTTCTCTTTCTCTCTCTGTCTTATGCCACCAAGCTGCAATGTCAAGCCACGGGGTGGTGCAGAGAACCGGTACCAAATGTGGTTTTGTCTCGACATTGCCGCTGTAGCGCCATCCAGCGTCGTGCTTCGAGAAAACCCTCTTCTCCACAGTTTTGAGAAAAACAACCTCGTGCGCCTGCGCAGGGACTAAAGGCATGAAAAGAGCCGAGGCAGGGACTAAAGGCGCGAAAAGAGCAGAGGCGGGGGCAGCACGTCCGTGGCGAACCGCACGTACACATTTGTGATCCGCGCATGCGTGAGAGCCCCTACATAAGGATCACACGTGCCCCTTGGCGGGGGCGGCAGCGGCATGCGCGAGACCACTCCTTCCGTTCCTGCACCCTCAAGGCTCACCCCCCACCCCCCCCCCCCCCCCCCGCTTCGGTCCCCGACGAAGCCTGAGGCCACCGAAGATCCAGCGGAAGATCATTGGACTCGAAGTGGTGGTGACAAACTCCTCCTTCTCTTTCTCTCTCTCTCCCCTATTTTCCTCTCCTCCCTTGCCCTCCCTCCTCCCTCCATTCTCTTCTCCCCTCAAATAAAAGTAAAAGGTTGTACGACATCTGACCAATTCCAGCGTCTTAATCTCGTCCTTGGGATCGTATCGAAACCTCTCCCGACATTGGATCGGGACAGCAGGTTATGAGAGCAAAGAGCAAAAGTGTCATGGTGTCACTGCAGGAGAGCTCCAGTGAAATCACAGAAGTGGCGCACTGCACTGGGGCCACAGACCTGTATCTGGGACAAGAATGAAGTGACTGTTGCAGATGAGAGAAATCCCCCCTAGCCAAGGTGTAGCTGCCTTCCCAAAGCAGACCTTCCAGGTCATGAGTCTTGCAGAGAGAAGCAGGTGGCACATGGCCCAGTACTGGTCGTAGGATGTGGCCACCAGCAGGAAACACTCAGTACATGCAAAAGGTGCAGCAAGTACTACTAACACCGCTGTCAGCAGAGATGGTGGTGTGTCCAGTCTGGTCAGCAGCGTGGTCAGGTCAGGGGCGTGGTGGTGGAGCTATAGCAAGTCTTCAAGTTGTCCACCAGCAGCACAATGCTGAGGGTGTTCCCAACACCAGTCACAGGGCAGGTCATGAGAGAGAGGAGGATTTCTCTAAGGCTTGGGGACATTCCCTATTCGCAGTACAGGTAACTCCGTTGATGAGCTTTGATTGTCCCCTTCCCCTTTCTCCATTGAAGGTTTTATGTCCTTCCTGTCCCCTCTCTCCTGGCAGGACACCTAGGAGGAAGAACATTTCTTTTTCTATGCCAGTTGCTTAAAGGAATTGTGAAGGAAGTCCAGAGAGGTGAAACATGAAGGCGTGTGTGCCTCTGAGTGTATTCGTACTCCCCAGATGTGCTCTGTGCCTTCTGAAAGGTGAGAAATGCCACTGTCTAGATGGCAACGCTGCTCATGCTAGCAGGAATACTTCTGACTGCACAGGTGAGATACTCCACAGGCGAGCTTCTTTCATACTGTGTATTTGAAGGCACAGGCCAGAAAGGCCAGGGAGGGTAATGTAGAAGACCAGGAACATCTGCAATGAACCTATCCGAGGCAGGTGAGATGAATCTCACTGGGACAGTGGGAGTTGTTCCTGGAGTAACACACAGGAAGTTCAGGGGTCTGTCAGGTGTCCACATCTGAGCTGGCCTCGTGCACTCCTCATACACACATGGGTGTTCAGAGACAGGAGCCCTTCCTTTGCAGATGTAGAGGCAGTGAATTGCAACAGTGGTAGTGCCTCCCTGGCCTCCTGTTGCCATTCCCAGAGGCTGGGAAGCACCTAAGCGCTGCAGTGTATCAGCTTGCTTTGCACTCCTTTGAGATGCCCCAAGGCATGAGGAATGGACACAGGAACCTCGGGTCAAGGCAGCACATCCCACTGCTGCATTCAGGTGGTTTCCCAGGGGACATTCCTCTCAATGTGAAGTGACCTCAAGACACTGTCTTTCCCACAAGCCTCCACAGCAACCCCAATAGCTGATGGCATTTGTGCTCGCTCAGGTTCATCTCACCACACACACCCCATGTCTTTAGTCTCATCCCATAGAATCAAAGAACAGTTTGGCTTAGAAGGCACCTTTAAAGATCATCTGGTCCAAACAGACTTCCATGGACAGAGACATCTTCCACTAGATCAGAGAGCTCAAAGCCTCATCCAGCCTGACTTTGCACACTTCCAGGGATGCGGCAGCCACAACTTCTTTAGGAAACCTCTTTCACTGTCATAGAATCATAGAAGGATAGAATCATAGAATTGTTAAGGTTGGAAAAGACCCTGAAGATCATCGAGTCCAACCGTTAACCTAGCACTGCCAAGTCCACCACTAAACGATATGCTCAAGCACCACGTCTACCCGTCTTTTAAATACCTCCAGAGATGGAGACTCAACCACTTCCCTGGGCAGCCTGTTCCAATGCCTGTCTACCCTTTCGGTGAAGAAGTTTTTCCTAATATCCAACCTAAACTTCCCCTGGTGCAGCTTGAGGCTCTTTCCTCTTGTCCTATCGCTTGTTACTGGGGAGAAGAGACTGACCCCCACCTCGCTACAGCCTCCTTTCAGGTAGTTGTAGAGAGCAATAAGGTCTCCCCTCAGCCTCCTCTTCTCCAGGCTAAACAACCCCAGCTCCCTCAGCCGCTCCTCATAAGACTTGTGCTCTAGACAACACCAACTTCGTTGCCGTTCTTTGGACAAGCTCTAGTACCTTGATGTCCTTCTTGGAGTGAGGGGCCCAACACTGAACAGAGTACTTGAGGTGCGGCCTCACCAGTGCCGAGTACAGGGGCACTATCACCTCCCTGGTCCTGCTGGCCACACTATTCCTGATACAAGCCAGGGTGCTAGTGGCCTTCTTGGCCACCTGGGCACACTGCTGGCTCATGTTCAGCCGGCTGTCAACCAACACCCCCAGGTCCTTTTCTGCCAGGCAGCTCTCCAGCCACTCCTCCACAAGCCTGTAGCAATACATGGGGTTGTTGTGACCCAAGTGCAGGAACCCGGCACTGAGCCTTGTTTAATCTCATACAGTTGGCCCCAGCCCAATGATCCAGGCTGTCCAGATCCCTTTGTAGTCCCTTCCTACCCTCCAGCAGATCAACACTCCTGCCCAACTTGGTGACATCTGTAAACTTACTGAGGGTGCACCCAATCCCCTCATCCACATCATCGATGAAGATATTGCACGGGATGGGCCCCAACACTGAGCCCTGCGGAACACCACTCGTGACCGGCCGCCAACTGGATTTGACTCCATTCACCACCACTCTCTGGGCTCGGCCGTCCAGCCAGTTTTTAACCCAGTGCAGAGTGCACTCATCCAAGCCGTGAGCAGCCAGCTTCTCCAGGAGAATGCTGTGGGAAACAGTGTCAAAGGCCTTACTAACGTCCAAGTAGACAATGTCCACAGCCTTCCCCTCATCCACTAAGCAGGTCACCTTGTCTCACCACCCTCATAAAAAAATTTCTTCCCTATGTCCAATCTAAACCTAACCTCCTTCAGTTTAAAACCATTGCCCCTTGGCCTGTCACTACAGGCCTTCATAAAAATTCTCTCTCCATCTTTCCTATAAGCCCTTTTAATATACTGAAAGGACACAAGAAGGTCTTGCCAGACCCTTCTCCAGGCTGAACAACACCAACTCTCTCAGCTTCTCTTCATAGGAGAAGTGTTTCAGCCCTCAGATCATTTTCGTGGCTCTCCTCTGGACTTGCTCCAACAGGTCCATGTCTTTCTTGTACTGGGGAACTAAGAGCTGGACGCAGTGCTCCAGGTGGGGTCTCACAAGACTAGAGGGGGAGAATCACCTCCCTCAACCTGTTGGCCATGCTTTTATTTAGGCTGCCCAGCATACGGCTGGGTTTCTGGGCTGCAAGAGCGCATTACTGGCCCATGTCCAACTTTTCACCCACCAATATCCCGAAGTCTTTCTCTGCAGGGCTGCTCTCAATCCATTCACCTCCCAGTCTTTACTGACAGTGGGGATTGCCCCGACCCAGGTGAATGGGCTTGCACTTGGCCTTGTTGAACTTCATGAGGTTTGCACGGACCTCCTACTCAAGCCTGTCCAGGTCCCTCTGGATGGCATCCCTCCCCTCAAGTGAATCAGCTGTCCCACTCAGCTTGGTGTCCTCTGCAAACTTGCTGAGGGTGCACTCAATCCCGCCTCATTGTCACTGATATTAAATAGTACTGGTCCCAGTACGGACCCTTGAGGGACACCCTGTGTTATTGGTTTCCATTTGGGCATTGAGCCATTGACTGTAACTATTTGCATGCGGTCATCTAGCCATTTCCTTGTCCAGGAAGTCCATCCATCAGTCCGTCCGTCAAACCCATACCTCTCCAATTCAGCAGCAAGAATGTTGTGGGGGACCATACGAAAGGACCTAGAGAAGTCTAGGTAGATGACATCCATAGCTCTTCCCTTCTCCACTGAGGCAGTTACTCCATGGCAGAAGGACACGAGATTAGTCAGGCTCAATTTGCCCTTTGTGAAGCCATGTTGCCTGTCTCTAATCACCTCCCTCTCTTCCATATGCTTTGACATGTCTTCCAGGAGGATCTGCTCCATGATCTTACATCTGTACAACACAAACATGGACTTCCAAACTAGTCATTCGGTGTCCCACTGTGGAGGGATAAACAACCTGTATGAGCAGGGGTGGGAGTGCAGTGCTGGAAATGGTGATTGTTATTGGCTGGTCTGTGGCGGTTGCCTTGGGGCAGCTTCCCTGGGGTGTCCAGTGAACACGGGCACAGACCAGAGCCTGCTCTGCTGGTCCTTCCTATCTCCCCAGGAGGTCTGCATGTGCAAGGACACTGCCACATGCTCCCACCCTGAATACTCAAACCATTTAGCTGTTCAATCGTGTATTCCTCTTGAGGGCACTTTCCTGAGCTTGTTCTTGAGAGAAACTTTGGAGAAAACCTGAGCTTTCAGGCACTGCCATCAGGAGAACCCCTTGTATGGTGGAAGCTCGATTATGGAGGTCAGCTCTGCCAAAGAAGTGCCCATTGCCTGTCACTGCGTGCAATCACAGGACTGCCACACAAAAGGCCTGTGACCAAGCTGCAAGAGCAATCCTTCCTTACAGCAACGCAGGGGCTCAGAAAGAGAGTGTGGAATTTAAAAGAGAACGGCTCCAGAAAGACCAAGCACTGGTGCTCCCTGGCAGTGCTGCTGTGCCAGCACTCTTTTCCCCTCCACCTCTGCACAGAGGCACTGCCACTGCAGCACCAGAAGACGTCTCAGAAAAAGGATCTCAGATAAAGAAGTTGCTGCAGGCTTTTTTTTTTTTTTTTATTGCACAAAGAACATGGCTCTTTTTTCAACAGTCTTTTCAAAAGTCTCTGGGTAACACTAGAAAGGTAGATAAGGAATTAGAAATGGTATGAAGAATGACATTAATTTCTGCACAACATTATCACATGTAAAACAGAGCAAAAAACCCTCCACCACCACCACCAAAACCTCCAGAAGACAGGCTGAGCCTGTAATGAGCTACACTATGAGTGATATGCATAAGAAGATGGACAGTTTATTGCTTCAGAAAAACATCCAGTCATCAGTTTCCACACTGCATCCTTGAGCTCCTGGTTCCTCATGCTGTAGATGAGGGGATTCACTGCTGGAGGCACCACTGAGTACAGCACTGCCACCACCAGATCCAGGGATGGGGAGGAGATGGAGGGGGGCTTCGGGTAGGCAAACATGGCAGTGCTGATAAACAGGGAGACCACTGCCAGGTGAGGGAGGCACGTGGAAAAGGCCTTGTGCCGTCCCTGCTCAGAGGGGATCCTCAGCACGGCCCTGAAGATCTGCACATAGGACAGCAGGATAAAAACAAAAAAAACATATGATGCTAAGAGACTAACCACAATAAGCCCAACTTCCCTGAGGTAGGAGTCGGAGCAGGAGAGCTTGAGGATGTGGGGGATTTCACAGAAGAACTGGTTTATGGCATTGCCTTGGCAGAGAGGTATTGAAAACGTATTGGTGGTGTGCAGCACGGCATGGAGGAAACCACTGCCCCAGGCAGCTGCTGCCATGTGGACACAAGCTCTGCTGCCCAGGAGGGTCCTGTAGTGCAGGGGTTTGCAGATGGCAACGTAGCGGTCATAGGACATGATGGTGAGGAGACAAAACTCTGCTGCCATGAAAAAGACAAACAGAAAGACCTGGGCAGCACATCCCTGATAGGAGATGGCCGTGGTGTCCCAGAGGGAATTGGCCATGGCTTTGGGGACAGTGGTGGAAATGGAGCCCAGGTCGAGCAGGGAGAGGTTGAGGAGAAAGAAGTACATGGGGGTGTGGAGGTGGTGGCCGCAGGCTACGGTGGTGATGATGAAGCCACTGCCCAGGAGGACAGCCAGGTAGATGGCCAGGAAGAGCCAGAAGTGCCCGAGCTGCAGCTCCCGTGTGTGTGCGAATACCAGGAGGAACTCGGCAATGGAGCTGGCTTTGGACATTTGCTTCCTCTGGGCATGCGGCACTGTCTAAGGAGGAAAAGGTGGTGAGACGATACGGGAGACTTCTCTGAGCAAAATCAAAGCCATTTCCCATAAACCCTCCCCTGCTGCACACACCCACCCTTTTGCCTTTCTAGGAGACCTTCCTTCAGCTCTGTGGCTGGAACTCTGGTTGGTGCTGGTTCAGTGTGTGGTGAGGAGCGCGTGCTGTGCCCGCTGATGGCTGAGGAGTCAGCCCTGCTCTACAGCAGTGAGTTCATGGGAACGGGGGGGGCAGGAGCCAGTGCTAGTTTTTGACTTTATCAGATGAAACTGCTCCCAAAACAGAAGAGCTTGTCTGCATCTGCACTGCCAGCGCTAAGCAACGGGGATGGCAGAAGGCAGTTTGAGAGGTTATTTTTACATCTCCCCTCACTCTCCCCTGGGGAGTGTGTTTGCGTGTCAGAAACCCTCAGCATTTCTGCTGCACTCAGGGAGAACAGAGTGAGTCCTACAAGACAAGAGGATTGCCTATGGTTTAGTGCAGAGTGAGGGGAGCTGGTCTGTCCCTCCGTGTTGTTCCCAGCTGCCCAGTGCTTGCAGCTTTCTGAGATGGAGGGTGATCACACTCCCACGTTTTCCTGAAAAGTCACCAGACAGTGCTGAGAGCAAAGGCGTCCACTGCAGACCACTAAATGTCTTCCCGTTTCCCAAGGTCTTAGCACCCCATTTCTAGCCAAAGACACACATGGCTCATTGTGCATCCTGGAAGGCATCTGACAGTTTGGAAGGACACCCCAAGGAGATAGCCAAGTGTGCTAATGATGGCATCTGATTAAGGGAAAATCAGCTCATTTCCTAGCCTCACAGACTGCATTGCCCAGAGCTTCACAGGTTAGAGGAAAGCTGGACACCTCATTGCCTTAAACACATCTGAATGGGAGGACCCACAAGATCCGTGCCTGACTCAGCTGAAACTATTATTCTCAGAGAGCCTGACATCAACACCAAGAGCAGCTGAGGGAGGCACTGGGAGAGGCAGAGGGACACTCAAGAAAGCCTTTCCCTTACCCAACACTGCACAGCCCCTCTGTCCTGGTTTCAGCTGGGATAGAGTTAATTTTCTTCTTGGTAGCTGGTATGGGGCTGTGTTTTGGGTTTAGGATGAGAACAATGTCGATGATACACTGATGCTTTGGTTCTTGCTAAGTAGTGCTAAGCTGTTGCTAAATGGTTGCTAAGTGGCGCTCACACTGGTCAAGGACTTTTCAGCTTCCCCTGCTCTGCCGGGGGCACAAGAAGCTGGGAGGGGGCACAGCCGGGTGGAGGGCTGACCCAGACTGGCCCAAGGGCTATTCCATACCATATGACGTCATGCTCAGTATATAAGCTGGGGGAAGAAGAAGGAAGGGGGGACATTGGGCATGATGGTGTTTGTCTTCCTGAGTAACCGCTATGCGTGATGGAGCCCTGCTTTCCTGGAGATGGCTGAACACCTGCCTGCCAATGGGAAGTAGTGAATGAATTCTTTGTTTTGCTGTGTTTGCGTGCACGGTTTTTGCTTTGCCTATTTTAACTGGTCTAATTTATTTTACTTCAATTATTAAACTGTTCTTATCTCAACCCACGAGTTTTCTCCCTTTTACCCTTCTGATGCTCTCCCCCATCCCACTGGTGGGGAGTGAGAGAGTGGCTGCGTGGTGCTTAGTTGCTGGCTGGGGTTAAACCACGACACCCTCCCAGATGCTGATAACCTTCAGCCCCTGGTCAGTGGGAAATGCACTTGATCTCTCCTGCTGGCAGAGGGACGAGGAGGTGACTAACACCCTAGACGTCATGGGCTGGCTGAGGGCTTTGCTAGGTGGGAGAGGAGACAAGAAGGGTGTTGCTCAGGGAAGGCATCTGTACTGCAGGGCATGGCTGGCAGGCACCCATATCTCCTCTGCAGCAGGGTTTCCCTTAGCATTTCCCTCCCTCCCTGCCCATGTCTCTACTGCCTGTGCTGTCCCTGCTGGGATCTGTTTCTCTGGCCCCACATCTCTTCCCTACCAGTGCTCCCAGACCCTATCCCAGCCCCTGTGTGCCCAGCTCTGCCCTGCAGCCTCCGTGTGTGTGCGCAGGGGCCAACGAGCAGGTCACGCAAACCCTGATGAAACTGGAAAGGTGATACCAGTTTTAGCTCTAGGCTGGTGGGGGGTGAAGGTACTTGCTGAGCTTCCTAGTAGACCCCAGGGTGATGGTTTAGGAGTCTCAGCCCCTTCTCTAACCTGCACAGCTGAGTTTCCATGCCCATCAAGCCAAGCCAGAGAAAAGTGGAAGCATAGATTCAGGAAAGCACAGACTCAAGCAGGAAACCCTGACCGTACTCATGAAAAGTCCCCTTGGAAATGACCTGGGCATGAGCTGGATCTGGGAGCAGCGTTGTCCCATGCAAGCACCCTCTCAACAGCAGAAGAGCCCTGCCTGGCCAGGGGTCACTCCTTCCATGCACAGCTTCTCCCCACAACGCCGTGGGGAGCTCCCCAGGCAGGCTGAGTGCTGACCCTGGCAGGCAGCAGAGTCCCTGCCCTGGCACACAGCCCCCTGGGGTGCAGGGACCCTGCTCTGCAGGACAGACTTGGGCATCCCTGGCTGCACGCCGAGATTCACACCTTGCGTCTGTCCCTGGGAGAAGGCAGCAGCTATGCCCCGTCCCTCTGATGGTGCAGCAGGGAAGCCCTGCTCTGGAGCACATCCTCCTCCTCTACACTAGAGAAACTGTGAGAGTCCTCCTGAAAGATCCCATAGGCTGTGGGATGTGCCAGTTTTTGGACATCCCTCCAGGAACACAAGGTACGTTGCCCTGCATCCAGAGACTTACCATGTAGAGGGCTTTGAAGATCTCTCCCTCAGCGAGGTCTCGGCCATCTTCCCACTCATGCCTGCCTTTAACTTGTCTCTGCCTCACTCATGTCCCCTCCGTGCCTGCAGGCAGTGCCCTCAGCCCTGCTGCGCTTTGCAGAGCTGCTGCTCCTGGGCAGAGCTGTCTCTCTGCAGTGCTGCCCACTTCCCACGAGCTCCCTCTGTCCCAGGAGCCCAGCCCAGCTCAGCAGCAGAGGCCCAGCCCAAGGCAACACTATCTCTGCCCTCTCTGGGCTCCCTCCAGATGTCTCTGGGGCTCCAGGGGAACCTGCTGTGAAACAGGCTGAAGGAATCACTGATGTTCCCTCCCTCAGCTGGGGAGAGACACTACTTTCCAGCAGTGTCATTTCTCCTCTTGGGAAAAGAGTTGGCCATGAGAATCACCTTTTGGTTTTCCATCATTAGACAGGACACCTGGCAGGTGACAGGCAGGGATCTAATTTCTGCAAGCTGGGGAATGTCTTCAGTTGGGTGAATTTAGGCATTTCATTCTGGGTTTGTGGTCCTAGGAACAGAAAGACATTCAGAATTCTTCTGTCCATGCCGTGTCTCTGCTCTGAAGCAAAGCCTTTGCACATACAGGGTCCTGGACACTGGGTAACAGGTTTCCTTATGGCAAGTAGGAGCTTGGCTGCTGCCAGAGCTGCGGTGCTTCAGCACAAATGTGCACCAGTGCCCTCAGACAGGGGCACAGACAGGACGAGCTGGAGCCGATACTGTGGGAGACAGAGCTGTGACATGGTGGCAAAGCTCAGTACGGCTGGTCTTCAAGGACAGCATCCTCCAAGCTCAGCAATAGTCCAGATCGCAACACAATCTAAACTTGAAAGGCAATTCAAGGGCACCATCTGCGTGTTTACTACTTCTGGAACTGTTAAAGAAGAAACAAAGATACTGTGTGGCCACTGCTGAGTTTTCTAAGAGGAGGTGTAGGTAAATATGAGAGTCTCTGTTATCCTCTTTGCTTCAGTCTTCCCCAGCAAGGTCTCTCAGGCCTCTGTGACTCAGGGCGGGGCTCTGGAGGAGATCAAGCAGTGGTGGATGTGGATCAAGTCAGGGGGCACTTGAGCAAATGCAATCCTTGCCAGTCTACGGGAAAGGAGAGGTGGCATCCCAGGGAGCTGAGAGGGCAAGCCAGTCTCACAGCGATGACACTCTCCATCATCTTTATAAGGTCATGGAGACTGGGGGCACTCCCTGATGACTGGCAGCACCCAACCATTGCATGCACCTTTCAAAAACACCCAAGGGATGAGCAGGGAAACTCAAGGCTGCGTGTGAGTGTGTCTGAGTGTGTCCATTCAGACCCCATTTCTGGGTGTCTGAAAAAGAAGGTGACTGGTTTTCCCCAGGGTAGCTTGTGTCTTGCCACCCTCTTTGCTTTCCGGGATGAAAGGGCAGGATTGCTGGACAGCGGGAGAAGAGTGGCTGCCTTTTAACCTGCAAGTCAGTGAAGAGTTCAGCATCATCCCTCACAATATTCTTGTGCCCACGTTAGGATATTATGGCCTGCATGGGTGCATAAGTAGAGGGGAAAAGAACCAGACGGCTGGTCAGGCTCAGAGGGATGCGGTCAATGTGTGGTACTCTGCCTGGAGGCATCTAGCTAGAAGGGTCCTGCAAGAGTCTGTCCCACCACCTACCCTGTTTCACATGTTTTTAATGACCCGGAGGAGATGAGAGAGCTCTTTTTCATAGCGTTTGCAGATGAAACCATATTGAGGAGAGCTGACATGACACTGCAGGGCAAGGCTGCCATCCCAAAGGACATTGACAGGCCAGAGGGATGGGCAAAAAGGAGAATCATAGAATCACAGAATCATTTAGCTTGGAAAAGGCCTTTAAGATCAATGAGTCCAACTGTTAACCTAACACTGCCATGTCCATCACTAAACCATGTCCCTACGTGCCACGCCTACATGCCCTTCCCTGGGCAGCCTGTTCCAATGCTTCACAACCCTTTTGGTGAAGAAATTTTTCCTAATATACAACCTAAAGCTCCCCTGGCACAACTTGACGCCATTTCCTCTCATCCTATCACTTGTTACTTGGGAAAAGAGACTGACCCCCAACCCACTGCAACCTCCTTTTAGTTAGTTGTAGAGAGCGACAAGGTCTCCTCTCAGCCTCCTTTTCTGTAGACTTAACAAAACCAGTTCCCTCAGCCACTCCTCATAAGACTTGTTCTCTAGACCCTTCACCAGCTTCATTACTCTTCTTTGGACACGCTCCAGCACCTCAATGTCCTTCTTGTAGTGAGGGGCCCAAAACTGAACACAGGATTCAAGGCACGGCCTCATCAGTGCCCAGTACAGGGGTACGATCACTCCCCTATTCCTGCTGGCCACACTGTTTCTGATACAAGCCAGGGTGCCAGTGGCCTTCGTGGCCACCTGAGCACACAACTGGCTCATGTTCAGGCGGCTGTCGACCAACACCCCCAGATCCTTTTCCGCCAGGCAGCTCTCCAGCCACTCTTCCCCAAGACTATAGCGTTGCATGGTGTTGTTGTGACCCAAGTGCAGGAACCCGGCACTGAGCCTTGTTGAATCTCATACAGTTGGCCCCTGCCCATCGATCCAGCCTGGCCAGATCCCTCTGCAGAGCCTTCCTACCCTCCAGCAGATCAACACTCCTGCCCAACTTGCATCCCAGAGTCCTGAGGGAATTGGCTGATGTAGTTGCTAAACCACTCTCCATGGTATTTGAAAAGCCATGGCAGTCAGGGGAAGTCCCTGGGGACTGGAAAAAGGGAACTATTGCAGCCATTTTTAAAAAGGGTAGAAAGGAGGACCCTGGGAACTACCAACCTGTCAGCCTCACCTCTGTGCCTCGGAAGATCATGGAACAGATCCTCCTAGAAGCTATGCTAAGGCACATGGAGGAAAGGGAGGTGATTCGGGACAGTCAGCATGGCTTCACCCAGGGCAAGTCCTGCCTGACCAACCTAGTGGCCTTCTATGATGGAGGAACTACATCCGTGGACAAGGGAAAAGCTATGGATGTCATCTATCTGGACTTCTCTAAGGCTTTTGACACGGTCCCCCACAATCTCCTTCTCTCTAAATTGGAAGGCTATGGATTTGATGAGTGAGATGTTTGGTGGATAAGGAATTGACAGGAGGGTCGCATCCAGAGGGTAGTGGTCAATGGCTCGATGTCCAGGTTGAGAACAGTGACACGTGGTGTCCCCCAGGGGTCCGTACGGGGGCCTGTGTTGTTCAATATCTTCATCAATGACATAGACAACAGGATTGAGTGCACCCTCAGCAATTTTGCGGATGACACCAAGCTGAGCGGTGCAGTTGACATGCCTGAGGGATGGAATGCCATCCAGAGGGACCTGGAGAAGCTACAGAAATAGGCCTGTGTGAACCTCATGAGGTTTAACAAGGCCAAGTGCAGGGTCCTGCCCCTGGGTCGGGGCAATCCCCGGTATCAGTACAGGCTAGGGGATGAAGGGATTGAGAGCAGCCCTGAGGAGAAGGAGTTGGGGGTACTGGTAGATGAAAACCTGGACATGAGCCTGCAATGTGCTCTCGCAGCCCAGAAAGCCAAGCGTCTCCTGGGCTGCATCAAAAGAAGCGTGGCCAGCAGGTCGAGGGAGGGGATTCTGCCCCTCTACTCTGCTCTGGTGAGACCCCACATGGAGCACTGCCTCCAGCTCTGGGGTCCTCAGCACAGGAAGGACATGGACCTGTTGGAGCGGGTCCAGAAGAGGGCCACGCAAATGATGAGAGGGATGGAACACCTCTGCTATGAGGAAACGCTGAAAGAGCTGGGGTTGTTCAGCCTGGAGAAGAGAAGGCTGCAGGGAGACCTTATTGTGGCCTTTCAATACTTAAAAGGGGCTTATAAGAAAGATGGGGACAGACTCTTTAGCAGAGCCTGTAGCGATAGGACAAGGGGGAATGGTTTTAAATTGCAAGAGGGTAGATTCAGACTAGATCTAAGGAAGAAATTTTTTACAATGAGGGTGGTGAAACACTGGAACGGGTTGCCCAGAGAGGTGGTAGATGCCCCATCCTGGAAATATTCAAGGACAGGCTGGACGGGGCTCTGAGCAACCTGATCTAGTTGTAGATGTCCCTGCTCATTGCAGGGGGGATGGACTAGATGACCTTCAAAGGTCCCTTCCATCCCAAAGCATTCTATGATTCTATGGACTTAGTGTCATCTGCAAACTTACCGAGGGTGCACTCAGTCCCCTTGTCCAGATCATTGATAAAGATATTAAACAGAACCAGCCCCAATATTGAGCCCTGGGGAACACCACTTGTGACCGGCCGCCAACTGGATTGAACTCCATCCACCACAGCTCTTTGGGCCTGGTCATCCAGCCAGTTTGTTACGCAGTGAGGAGTACACCTGTCCAAGCCATGAGCAGCCAGTTTCTCCAGGAGAATGCTGTGGGAAACAGTCTCAAAGGCTTTACTAAAGTCCAGGGAAACAACATCCACAGGCTTTCCCTCATCCACTAAGCGGGTCATCTTGTCATAGAAGAAGATCAGGTTAGTCAAGCAGGACCTGCCTGTCATAAAGCCACGCTGACTGGGCCTGATCCCCTGGTTGCCCTGTACGTACTGTGGGATGGCACTCAAGATCATAGAATGATGATCTGCTCCACAACCTTTCTGGGCACTGAGGTCAGACTGACAGGCCTGTAGTTCCCTGGATCCTCCTTCTGGCCCTTCTTGTGGATGGGCATCACATTTGCTAACCTCTAGTCAACTGGGACCTCCCTAGGTAGCCAGGACTGCTGATAAATGTTTGAAAGTGGCTTGGTGAGCCCTTCCGCCAGCTCCCTCAGTACCCTTGGATGCATCCCATCCAGCCCCATAGGCCTGTTCTTGCCTAAGTGGTGTAGCAGCTTGCTAACCATTTCCCTTTGGATTATGGGGGCAACAGCAGGACATTTGTCTGCTCATTCCCTCCATGGTCTCTTCAGTGATGGCTCTCAGTGGGGACTGCTAACACCCTCAGAAATCTGGAGGTTTGCTGCTGACTTTTACTTCGCTAGAGGCCGGTTCATTGCACTTGCAGTATCTGCAGTTCAGGAACTTGGCACCAGAGGGCTCATTAACATGCAAAATTCCCTAACGAGACAAGTCTCTGGGCATAATTTTCTTAATTCCTCAGTTCTTATGTGGTTAATTAGAGAGATTTCAGAAGTGAAAAGATTTCAGTAATCAAAAACAACACGAAGGCATTTCTTCCGCTTTTCTTCATTCGTCTGCTTACACGTTGAGTGATATCAGCAATCTCCAAATGGTGTTGAAACCAAACATAGTCAAGACTGAATACATAGACAAGTCAAGACCCTGTATGTCAGACACTCCATGGGCAATCTTTGTCCCTACCTCCAACTCTACATGTCTCTCGTCAGGCACCTGGGATCTACAGCACCTTTGTTCAAATCTGACCTTTCTCTACTACAGTCTGTAGCTCCATGTTTCAGCGCATTGGCACTGGTTTCCACCTCTTTTATTTGGGGAACGAGCTGCACCCAGACACAGAAGGATGTTTCTTAATTGCCAAAAAAACAAAAGCAAAGGCAGGCATGGTACAATAAAAATAAAATACACTCCTCTGCTGTATATTAAGTCCACTTTACCTCCTCTGAAGTCCACTCTCCACAGTGGATAGCCTTAGCCCAATAGAAAGCACATTTTTGCATCAAGCATAGATCCCAAGAACTGCCAAAGCACTCCCTGCCTTGGACTCTGTTTGTCCATATTCAATCTTTGCACACAGCGAGTCACACGCTGCAGTCACAAGCTCCCTCAATTCACAGAGGGAAGCAAAGAGACAACGTGAATGGAATGTTCTCTTTTGAATAGCCAAATCTGTATTAATCCCAACATATCTGGGTTACAGGAGCATGTTCTTTGTAGACTCCGCAGCATCTAGACCCACTCATTTCTCATCCTCCTCCAGCGCTGGACAGCCTGGATGCAACAGTCCAGGCTTCCTTTTCTACTCAAAGGAGAGATATCAGTTGTCTCAACTGAGATGCTTTGGCCTACCCTGCCTCTCCGCCAGCTCCTGCTCCAGAAATGCTCCCATCAGCCCTGGGTCACATTTCCTAGTACCATGTTGGGGTGTCGGGTACTCCCACATATCCTCGCCACCTCTGTGTGGGCAACTGTATCAACCCTTGAATTAAGATGTTAAGCAGAAGTTGAAACGTAGGCAGAAAAGACCTCAGTGTGATAAGTGTATAAGAAGCCTTCATTTTCAGAACTTTGATGCTCGTCTGTAAATTCTCGTTATTTTTTCATAGGCCATGGACATGGACCAGCAAGCTGATAGCACTTTTTCTCCCACTATTTAAATACAGATATATACATCCAGTCCCTTCTGACTGGTAACGTTTGAGTTTGCTCAAGTAGCCCCTGATTTGATTCCCATCCACCATTGGCCGTTTTCATCCAGACTCCTGCCTTGAGGCACAAAGGCCTGGGAGACCTTGCTGGTGATAACTGAGTCAAAGAGCACACTAAATATCTCAGATCAATCTACACCTGCTCTTACTAAACTTGGGAGTGATTCCATATTATCTTTGCTTCTTCTTTCACTGTCCCTGAAGTAGTAACAGCTCATTATGGTGCCCTTGAATTTACTTTCAACTTTCAACTGACATTTGTTATAGACCATTGCTATGCTTGGAGGATGCTGGCTTTGAAGACCAGCTGTACTGAGCTCTGCTGCCATTCAGTGCTGCTGACCATTGGATCCCCACTAGAACTCCCCAGCATAGGCCAAAGTCTGCTCTTCTAACATCCAGCATCTGCAGTCTCCTGTTTTCCTTCCCCATTCTCCTCAGGAACTGGGACCCCAATATTTCAGGGTGATGACAACCAAGACTTACAATGATCTTCACATCTCGGACAAGCTCTTCCTTGCTGGCAAGTACCAGATCCAGGTTTGCATTACCTTTGTTGGCCCATCTGGCAGCTATGCTCAGAAGTTGTCCCAAGAAACTCCAGAAACCGCCTGGACTGTTTGCATGCTGCTCTGCTCCCCTTCCAGAAAATGCCAGGGTCATCAAAATCCCCAGTGAGGCCCAGGCTTCTCCATCCAGAGACTTCCTTGGGGTGCTTAGAAAAGACTATGCCCACTTCTCCACCCTGACCGTGGGTTCCTCATCTCCCACCACAATGTCACTTTTACTGGCCCCTCCTCTGATCCTCACTCACAAGGACTCACCAGAGTTTTCACTGGCCCCATAGAGGATCCCCATACATCCAAGTAGCTTCTTCACTTTGAGAGAAACCCCACTCCTGATCCTTCCAGCCTGTCTGTCCTGAAAAGCCTGTACGCATCCATTGCAGCACCCCAAGCTGTGTGACTTGTTCTACCACACCTTGGCAGTTACTCCATCGATGTCAAAAAGCACAGGCTCCAGCTCGTCCTGGCTGTGCCCCTGGCTGAGGGCATCGGTGCACCTTTGGGCTGTAGCACCTCAGGTGCAGCACCAGGCCAAGCTCTGACTTGTCTTGGGAAAACCTGGTACCAAGCGTCCAAGACCGCGTGTGTGCAAAGGCTTTGCTTCAGAGCAGAGACATGCCAGAGTGGAGAGCAGATGGAAAAATAAAGTTGAAACTGGATGCCAAGAGAGTGAGCAAACCCTGCTGTTGCAGGGACAGAGAGAAACAGGGCTGGGAAACGCAGCCCTGGAAAGAAATGGGTTTACTTCAGTGGTGTCTCTGCTGCCCCTGAGGGTCTTCAGTGGACGTGAAGGTGATCTCCATGAATGACAAGGTGCTGCTGACAGGCCCACTGTGAAAACTGTTGGTCTGTTCCTTGGCTGTATCATCAAGAGGGTGAGTAAAGGTTGATGCAGAGCAAAACCAGCAGCCTGAGAATGTAGGCACCCAAGTGGAGAGCCCAGTGTGATGTGCCTTGTGTTCCTGGACTGCCCTACATCTGCTGGATAGAGAAGGGACAGACCTTGCCACAGTGCAGTGGTGGCTGTCAGTGGCTTGCACAAAGGCACCGAACCTGTCTGCAGTGCTGTCCGGGGCATCTGTCACACACTTGCTCTGAATGGGGATGGCTTTCCTGTGCTGTACCTGCCAGCCGCATGTAGTTCTGTGTGAGAGCCTTGACATCTCATACAACACTACAGGCCTCTATCTGGACATTAAAAAGAGTAACTGTCCAGGATGTGATTAGGCAATATGGGGATGAAAACCGCCATTATAGTCAATGGAGATCTAGTCAAGCCAGCTGATGGAAAAGACAGAGAAACATAGCTCTCCCTGTGATACAGGACAGTATTTGGTCAGATGGCAGCGCAGGCTGCCAAGGAAATAGTAAATAGGGACAGGTGCAGCTGTCTTGCACATGCCTTGGACAACCTCTGGTACCTCAAACATCACCAGCTATTTCACCTGAACAGCCAACTCCTGACCTACATCTTCAGCAATTACCATGGGAGCTGAGACAAGGAACTCACTTGCAGGTGCCTATTTAACCCACGCTTGAACTGAGGCAAGAGGAATCCCACGTCCTGTGGGTTTGTGACAGGCAAGGGAGGGAGCTCAGTCCCCTTCCAGCGCTAACAATAGAAACACAGGATGAGATGCCTCGATTGACTCAGCTGAATCCCTTCCCTGAGCAGGAGTAAAGATCCCTGCCTGTCTTTGTCTGGGTGCCCTGCCTAATAATAAGACAACAAAGGTGATTTTTAGACCTAACTCTGCCTCAGGTAGGAGAAATGACACTGCAGGAAAGAAGTGTCTCTCCCCAGCTGAGGGAGGGAACATTCAGCTTGTTTCACAGTAGGTTCCCCTGGAGCCCCAGGGACACCTGGAGGGAGGCCTGAGGGGGTGGAGAAAGTGCTGCCTTGGGGTGGTCCTCTGTTGCTCAGGTGGCCCAGGCTCCTGGGATGCAGGGAGCTCATGGCAAGTGGGCAGCAGTGCTGAGAGACAGCTCTGCCCAGGAGTGGCTCCTTTACAAAGTGCAGCAGGGCTGAGGGCACTGCCCGCAGGCACCGAGGGGAGATGAGTGAGGCAGAGAGAGGTTCAAGGCAGTCTGGGGTGGGAGGACAGAGTTGAGCTTGTTCCCAGAGAAATCTTCACAGCATTTGACACGGTAAGTCTCTGGCAGCAGGGCAATGCAGATGAGTATCCTGGACAGGTCTTCCGGAGCTGGCACATCCCATGACTGCTAGGACCTGTCAGGATGTCTGTCTTGGCTTCCCTGGTGTGAAGACGGAGGACATACTCCAGGGCAGGGCTTCCCTGCTGCACGGTCAGAAGGACAGGGCATGATGGCTGCCTTCTCCTGGGGATGGCTGCAGGGCTGTGAAGCCAGTTGTGCAGCCAGGGTGTGCAGGGTTGTCGTTCAGAGGAGGGTCCCTGCACCCCAGGGGGCTGTGTGCCAGGGCAGGGACTCTGCCGCCTGCCAGGATGAGCACTCAGCCTGCCCAGGGAGCTTCCTTTGCCTGGCCGCACCCACAAGGTTTCACCTGGAGTGCAACAGGAATGCCAAAGCTTTCTACCTTAAAAACACTCCTTGGTTTCGGTGAGGCAACTAGAACAAAATACACAAACCAAAATCCCCACAGCTCTGCTCTGCTGTTGAGTGAAATGGGAGCAACAATGCTGAAAAGCTCACTGGCATCAAAAGTGGATTTAATCTGAGATGACTCTGTGTTCCTGTTTACCGGTTGCTGTAGGGCAGGAGTGACACTTCAAGAGTCCACAGCAGAGCTCCCTGCTCCCAGTGGCACCCTCTGCCAACACCACACAGAGCTCATAAAAGGAACATGACAAAGGTCTACCTGAAAGGGGCAAGGAAGCCTGGGGAGTTTCCATGAGAACTGGAGTAGGTTTTGCTCAAAGAACTCTGCCTTAACTTCTCACTGCCTTTTCCTCCTTGGACACGTTCCCATGCCCAGAAGCAGCAAATGTCCAACGCCAGCTCCGTCACTGAACTCATCCTCTTGGCATTCACACACACATGGGAGCTGCAGCTCGGGCACTTCTGGCTCTTCCTGGGCATCTATCTGGCTGCCCTCCTGGGCAATGGCCTCATCATCACCACCGTGGCCTGCAACCACCACCTCCACACCCCCATGTACTTCTTCCTCCTCAACCTCTCCCTCCTTGACCTGGGCTCCATCTCCATCATTCTCCCCAAAGCCATGGCCAATTCCCTCTGGGACACCACGGCCATCTCCTATCAGGGATGTGCTGCACAGCTCTTTCTGTTTGTCTTTTTGATGGCAGCAGAGTTTTGTCTCCTCACCATCATGTCCTATGACCGCTACGTTGCCATCTGCAAACCCCTGCACTACGGGACCCTCCTGGGCAGCAGAGCTTGTGTCCACATGGCAGCAGCTGCCTGGGGCAGTGGTTTCCTCCATGCCGTGCTGCACACCACCAATACGTTTTCAATACCTCTCTGCCAAGGCAATGCCATAAACCAGTTCTTCTGTGAAATCCCCCACATCCTCAAGCTCTCCTGCTCCGACTCCTACCTCAGGGAAGCTGGGCTTATTGTGGTTAGTCTCTTAGCAGCATTTGGCTGTTTTGTTTTCAAAGTGCTGTCCTACGTACAGATCTTCAGGGCTGTGCTGAGGATCCCCTCTGAGCAGGGACGGCACAAGGCCTTTTCCATGTGTCTCCCTCACCTGGCCGTGGTCTCGCTTTTTCTAAGCACTGCCATGTTTGCCTACCTGAAGCCTCCCTCTATCTCCTCCCCATTGCTGGATATGGTGGTGGCAGTTCTGTACTCAGTGGTGCCTCCAGCAGTGAACCCCCTCATCTACAGCATGAGGAACAAGGAGCTCAAGGATGCAGTGTGGAAACTGATGACTGAATGCTTTTCTGAAGCAGTAAACTCTCCATTGTCTTATGCATATCGCTCATAGCGTAGCTCATTACAGGCTCAGCCTGTCTTCTGGAGGTTTTGGTGGTGTGGTGGAGGGTTTTTTGCTCTGTTTTACATGTGATAATGTTGTGCAGAAATTAATGTCATTCTTCATACCATTTCTAATTCCTTATCTACCTTTCTAGTGTTACCCAGAGACTTTTGGAAAGACTGTTGAAATAAGAGCCATGTTCTCTGTGCATTTAAAAAAACAAAAAGACCCTGCAGCGACTTCTTCATCTGAGGTCCTTTTTCTGAGACTTCTTCTGGTGCCGCAGTGGCAGTGCCTGTGTGCAGAGGTGGAGGGGAAAAGAGTGCTGGCACAGCACCGCTGCCAGGGAGCACCAGCGCTTGGTCTTTCTGGAGCCGTTCTCTTTTAAATTCCACACTCTCTCTCTGAGCCCCTGCGTTGCTGTAAGGAAGGATTGCTCTTGCAGCTTGGTCACAGGCCTTTTGTGTGGCAGTCCTGTGATTGCACGCAGTGACAGGCAATGGGCACTTCTTTGGCAGAGCTAACCTAAGTCATTTGATATGGTCCCCCACAACATTCTTGCTGCTAAATTGGAGAGGTATGGGTATGATGGATGGACTGTTAGATGCATAAGGAAATGGCTAGATGACCACATGCATATGGTTACAGTCAATGGCTAATGCATAAGTGGAAACCAGTAACAGAGCGTGTCCCTCAAGGGTCCGTACTGGGACCAGTACTATTTAGTATCTTCATCAATGACAGAGAGAGTGGGAGCGAGTGCACCCTCAGCAAGTTTGCAGAGGGCATCAAGCTGCATGGGACAGTTGATTCACTTGAGGGGAGGGATGCCATCCAGAGGGACCTGGACAGGCTTGAGTAGGAGGTCCGTGCAAGCTTCATGAAGTTCAACAAGGCCAAGTGCAAGGCCACTCACCTGGGTCAGGACAATCCCCGCTGTCAGTAAAGACTGGGAGGTGAATGGATTGAGAGCAGCCCTGCAGAGAAAGACTTGATATTGGTGGGTAAAAAGTTGGACATGGGCCAGTAATGTGCTCTTGCAGCCCAGAAAGCCAGCTGTATGCTGGGCAGCCTAAATAAAAGCATGGCCAACAGGTTGAGGGAGGTGATTCTCCCCCTCTAGTCTTGTGAGACCCCAGCTGGAGCACTGTGTCCAGCTCTGTATTCTCAAGGACAAGAAAGACATGGACCTGTTGGAGCGGGTCCAGAGGAGAGCCACAAAAATGATCTGAGGACTGAAACACCTCTCCTATGAATAGAAGCTGAGAGAGTTGGGGTTGTTCAGCCTGAAGAAGAGAAGGGTCTGGGGAGACCTCCTTGTGGCCTTTCAATATATAAAAAGCGCTTATAGGAAAGATGGAGAGAGAATTTTTGTGAAGGCCTGTAGTGACAGGCCACGGGGCAATGGTTTTAAACTGAAGGAGGTTAGATTTAGATTGGACATAGGGAAGAAATTTATTTGTGATGAGGGTGGTGAGACACTGGAAGAGGTTGCCTGAAGAAGTTGTGGCTGCCCCATCCCTGGAAGTGTTCAAAGTCAGGCTGGATGAGGCTTTGAGCTATCTGATCTAGTGGAAGATGTCTCTGCCCATGGAAAGGGGGGTTGGACTAGATGATCTTTAGAGGTGCCTTCTAACCCAAGCCATTCTGTCTCATTCTATGAGATGAGACTAAAGACATGATGTGCGTGGCACAGATGAACCTGAGCGAGCACAAATGCCATCAGCTATTCTTGGGGTTGCTGTGAAGGCCTGTGGGAAAGACAGTGTCTTGAGGTCACTTCACATTGAGAGGAATGTCCCCTGGAAACCACCTGAATGCAGCACTTGGATGCACTTCCTTGGCCCAAGGTTCCTGTGTCCATTCCTCATGCCTTGGGGCATCTCTAAGGCGTGCAAAGCAGGGTGATACACTGCAGCGCTTAGGTGTGAATAGGAAATGTCCCCAACGCTCCTCCCTCTCATGACCTGCCCTGTGACTGGTGTTGGGAACACCCTCATCATTGTGCTGGTGCTGGACAACTTGAAGACTTGCTATAGCTCCACCACCACGCCCCTGACCTGACCACACTGCTGACCAGACTGGACACACCACCATCTCTGCTGACAGCGGTGTTAGTAGTACTTGCTGCCCCTTTTGCATGTACTGAGTGTTTCCTGCTGGTGGCCACATCCTACGATCAGTACTGGGCTGTGTGCCACCTGCTTCTCTCTGCAAGACTCATGGCCTGGAAGGTCTGTTTTGGGAAGGCAGCTACACCTTGGCTAGGGGGGTTTCTCTCATCTACAATAGTCACTTCATTCTTGTCCCAGATACAGGTCTGTGGCCCCAGTGCAGTGCACCACTTCTTCTGTGATTTCACTGGAGCTCTCCTGCAGTGACACCAGGACACTTATGCTCTTTGCTCTCGTAACCTGCTTTTTAGATCTGGGCCTTCCCTTCCTCTTCACAGGGGCATCCTGTGCGTGCACCAGAGCTGCAACCCTGGGGCAGCTCTCCCATCCAGCATGGACAGGCAGGAGGCCTTCTCCACCTGCTGCTCTCACCTCACTTGTGAAACTGTTTTCTACAGCATCCTCATCCTTGTCTGTGAGATGCCCAGAAAAGCCCTCCTGAGATAGCTGGACAAAGCCCTTTTGCTACACCGTCCTCAGGCCCCTGCTCAATCCCCTCATCTGCAGCCTGAGGATCAGAAAGTTTGGAGGAGAGTGGGACACGGAGAGAAGTGCTCAGAAAAGCTGTGGGCTGCACAAAGAGCCAATTGGAGTCATGGGCCTGCTGGGAGCAATGACTTCTCTTCTGAACAGGCCCAGAAAACCCAGACAGGTGTGTGCTGTGTCCTGGGCACTCTCGTGGAAGTGTGAGATGTGGAGAAGGTTTCTGGTGCAGAGAGGTGCAAGTGGGGCTGGCTGGTTTCATTGTGAGACCTCTGTAAAACGCCTTGTAAAGGCAAGAGCCATCAGAGAGGTTGCATAGCTGGACTTTAGCAAGGCCTTAACATGGCCTCCCATAGTCTCCTTCTAGCCAGATTGGTGATATCTGGACTAAAGAAGTAGACGATGAGGTGGACGGGAGGATGACTGCACGATCCGTCTCAGATGTCACCACTGGCACAGATTCCTCCTTGCAGCCAGTCATTATCGTCACCTCTCTGTTACCAGCACTTGGGCCAACACTGTTGAACATCTTTATTATGTCCCTGTACGATGGGATGGAGCTCACCTTCAGCTCCCTTGGCAAGCTGAGAGGAGCTCTGGAGCTACCTCATCTAGTTCACCCTGCCTCAATCTGGAGTGTTGGGAAAGATGACATTCAAATCTCTTCTAACCTGAGTTATTCTACGATTCAATCAATCTTCCGCTTGGAGAGATTTTTGACGACAGAATAAGCAGAGGAAGGAGAAAAGACAAAGATGCAGAAGCAGAGACATAGAGGGTTCCAACAGAAATAGAGTAGTTCTTCTGAGCAATGTTTCTCCATATGAATGATTGGTAAAATTTATTTTGATAAATGGCTGCATAAAGCTACTCATACAGAGCAAGGGAGTGTAATCAGCTTGCCAGTACGTGCCCTTCCTGCTGTTAATAAAAAACAATGAAAAAAATAATGAAAATTCATAACAAGCTATCCATGCTGGAAATGAAGACTTTCTCAGCCATTACATTGAGTTCTTTTCTGCAGAGGTTTCAACTTTTTCCTAAAAATCTACATTCAGGGCTTATTCAGTCATCCACAAAGGGGTGGCCACTGCCCCGTGCAGCTGAAGCACGCATGTGGGAAACGTGTCACAGGACATATGGGAGCCCTTCTGCAGCATGAGCTGGTAGGCAGGCAGGGTACCTCGGGGTGGTGGAAGACATCACCTGCCTTCCAGGCTGCTGGGTAGGCTGTGAAGAGGCCTCTCCAGCACAGCAGCACACTGTGTCCCCTTGGATGCTGGCTGTGAGGTCATTTCTGACCAGGCAGCAGTGGGGAGAGAGATACTCTGAGGTCTTGAAAGCCATCACAATGCTCCCCCCAACACGATGAAAGATGTGGGGAGGTCAGGGGCATCAGGGACAAGATTTGGTGGAGGGAAGAGATGTTTGGCCAATAGAGATGAAAGATTTTGAAGAGGAAAGATGTGTTTGGGTAATTTTGATGCCACCGTGATACTGACTGAGAAAACATTCATGTTAGGCATCTACCCTATTTCTAACCAGTAAGCTTAAGCCCTAACCCTCCCCCTACATGGCACCCTTCCCCCTGACAGGAATCCCCTACTCCAATCCCTAACCTCAAACCTTACCTCTAAACCAAAGCCCCAAACCATAAATGCTTACTCTCATTCTATTACTCACTCTAATTCCTAGCCTTTATCCCAAACACTAAATTGCTAGCCTTGACCCTAACCCTCACAACAGCCCTACACAAAACCCTAATCCACAAAGCGAGCCCATGCCCTGACACTAACTAGGCACCCTCCCCCTGAGCCCAACAGGACTGAGGTCTTTGTCCTCTTGACTATGGCAGCAGCCTCTGCCACTGACGCCTGCTGCAAAACTTCATTTTGAGGCTCTGGACTTTGTTTCTTCCTCATCCCTGCTTGGGAAGGCCGGGAGGTGTTGCACAGTTTTTCTGCACTTAGCATTGCTCATCCTCACATCCCACTGCCCCCAGGAAGAGCCCTGAGCCAGACGTGAGGGACAGGATCTGCCTTCCCAGGGCCTGCAGGTTAGGACTGCTTCATCAGACAAACCAAGGGTTTTCTCAGCATTACAGCCCCCTGCACAGTGCCTTTGCCTACCTGCAATCACAGCCTCCAGTTATCTGCTCTAACGAGCCCTTGGGGAGGCTTTGTCAGTAATGGCCCTCAGGGGGGCCAATCAATGCTTCAAGGTTTTGCTTCTGCCTTTGACTTCTTGAGAGGTTTGTTCAGTCTCCTCTCAGTATCTGAGGTTCACGGACACAGGGCCAACTACAGCATGGGGGCTCATTAAAATACAGAAAGCCCTAACGAGCTATGTCTCTTCCTGTGATTTTCTTCAACTCTTCAAGACTTGTCCAGCTAATTGTAGAGTCATTTCATAGTGTAGTGAAGGAGGAAGATTTCCAAGTGCACCTAATCAAAATCCTTTTTTTAAAGGTTATATTTTATTCATTTCAGTTGAGAGCAGAGGTGATAGCAGCATTCTCCAATTGATATTGATGCAGAGGGTCTCCTCGGGAGGTCTGGACAGCTAGGAAAAGCAGTCCCTTGAGGTCTGGCACTGTAGTGACAACCTTGCCCCTTGCTTCCTTTCTTCCTCAACCTCACCATTTCTCTCATTGGCCACCTGGGATTTACATCCGTTTCCTGACATCAGGCTTCACTGACCTCTGGGAGCTGAATGTTACAGCTCCATTGCACCATCTCCCACCTGATCTCCTTAGACAACTGGCTGCACACAGGCACAGAAGGATTCTTCCTGTTGGCAAGCAAAGAAAATTAAACTTGATAAAGCTTCATAAACAATACAATACACTCCTCGAGCATATGCTACTCTACAAGCTACCACTAATGAGGCTGCCTTTCTACAAGGGATAATCTTATGAGAAATGTTTTAGATACATAGCTACAGAAAGGTAGAGATAAACATGATTAAAGAATTGGCTGAAGAGACACTTGTCCTACTGAAGGACAGGCAAGCTTTTAGTCCCTGAAGCTCAAAGCAGCAGCACAGGTGAGAAGGATCTGAATGAACAAAGAGTAAGGGCAGGAGAAAACTGGAGAATAATGGAAAAAGGCTGTTGTCTGCACAACCTGCTGAAAAGATGACTTTAGAAATGCTCATCGTACCCGGACAGGTGAAAATACAGGAAAGACTAGAGAAATTAAATACAGAACACCATCCAGCATTTATCCACTCGATCCAGTGCGACCTGGCAGCAAAGGCGGCCAGCAGTGTCCTGAAGTGCATAAAGAGAACCCTCGCCAAAAGTGCGAGGGAAGAGATTGTCTCCCCCTGCTCGTCACTCGTTAGGCCACCTGTAAGCAACTGTGTCCATTTTTGGGCCCCCATTTCAAGTGGACTGGGTCTGGCTGGGATGGGGTTAACTTCCTTCATAGCAGCCCACATGGTGCTATGTTTTGCATTTGTGCCTAAACCAGCGTTGATAACACACCCGTGTTTTGGCTATTGCTGAAGCATGTTTGCACAGCGTCAAGGCCTTCTCTGGTTAAACCTGAGAGGCAGCTAAACCCCGCACAGCCGTTCGCTCACTCCCCTGCAGTGGGATGAGGGAGAGAATCGAAAACAAAAGGTAAAACTCATGGGTTGAGATAAAGGCAATTTAATGGGACAGAAAAGAAAGGGAAAAGAATAACAATGATAAAAGAATATACAAAAGAAGTGATGCTGTCCAATGCCCAGCCAGTTCCTGAGCAGCGGACCCTCGGCCAGCTTTTCCGCCACCTTTATATGCTGAGCATGACATCACATGGTACAGAATATCCCTTTGGTCAGCTGAGGTCAGCTGTCCCAGCTGTGTCCCCTCACAACTTCTGTGCCCCTCCCAATGTACTCACTGGTGGGGCAGTGTGAGAAGTATTACGTAGCAATTAACATCATCCAATTCAAACCATTGGCTATTCTCACCCAAAATCAAATCCCCTGGAGCTACATATTGGACTTCCCCATCCTCCTGCATCACCCACCAAGTGCAACCAGGTCCTTGAGTAAAAGTAATCCCATGAATGGGTTTGCCTTTGCCCGAGGCAGGAATAACCCAGACTGTCTTCCCCAGCATATTTTTTATGTGGACTAGAGGGACTTCATCCCCCTCTACAGTAGGTAAAAGTTTTGATTGGGCAGGTGTAGAGAACCGGTACCAAATGCGGTTTTGTCTCGACATTGCTGCTGTAGCGCCATCCAGCGCAGCGCTTCGAGAAGACCATCTTCTCCACAGCTTTGAGAAAAAACAACCTCGTGCGCCTGCGCAGGGACTAAAGGCGCGAAAAGAGCTGAGGCGGGGACAAAAAGGCGCGAAAAGAGCAGAGGCGGGGGCAGCACGGCCGTGGCGAGCTGCACGTACACATTTGTGATCTGCGCATGCGTGGGAGCCCCTATATAAGGAGCACACGTGCCCCTCGGCGGGGGCGGCAGCGGCGCGCGCGAGACCACTCCTTCTGTTCCTGCACCCTCCAGGCTCACACCCCCCCCCCCCCCCCCGCTTCGATCCCCACCGGAACCTGAGGCCACCGAAGACCCTGCGGAAGATCACCGGACTCGAAGTGGTGGTGACAAACTCCTCCTTCTCCTTCTCTTTCTAACTCTCTCTCCCCTATTCTTTTCCTCTCCTCCCTTGCCCTCCCTCCTCCCTCCGTTCTCTTCTCCCCTCCAATAAAAGTAAAAGGTTGTACGGCATTTGACCTCGTTTGCGTCTTAATCTCGTCCTTGGGATCGTATCGAAACCTCTCCCGACATTGGATCGGGACATTTTAATTGGCGTCACGGACAGGATCCCTTGAGACGAGAGTGTCATACAACCTTACAGTGTGCTGAGCGAGTGTGTGTGAACGAGACGTACAAGTAAGTACGAAGCGAGTGCGGAGTTCCGATCCGCGGTTCTGCTCTCCCGCGAGGGAAGCAGCCGGAGACGAACGAAGCGCAAGGACGGAGTGGGTGTTGAGAGCTTTGTACTGAAACGCGCGTAGCAGTTTGTGATTTGAGCTCCTGAGGGCGTACAGGGGAGACTTGAATTTTATAGTGTGACCCCCTCAGGAGGATATCCCCTTTGTAGGCTCTGCTCTGTCTTACAGTAGTTTATGGTCTGGCCTCCTGGGGGAGTATAGGGGAAGTTTGGATTGTACGGTGTGACCCCCTCAGGACGATATCCCCTTTGTAGGCTCGTATTTGTCTTCTAGTAGTGTGCGGATTGGCCTCCTGGGAGCGTATAGGGGAAACGTGTTTTTTTTTTAAGGTTTGACCCTCCCGGGACGAACTCCCCTTTGTAGGATATGGCTGCCCAAAAGGCAGGCGATTTTTGTGAAGAGGCAGAGAAATTATATGAGTTTTTAGAAACGTACCGCTCTCGCCCCTCGCCCCCGGGACGAGATTGGGCACGGGACCACTGGTTCCAACTGCAAAGTGTTATGGACCGAATAGCGGTTTTGCATAAAGAAGCTAGGGTGAAGAAGGGAAAAGGGAAGGCTGTTGTTTGTGCTGTGTTAGGAGCGTGTCTGGCAGCGGCGGTGGAGGACAAGAAACGAGCGCCCTGCCAATCGGAGGCTGTGGCCGCTGCGTTGCAAGCAGCGATAGCGCCGCTGCGAGAGCAACTACTAGAGACCAAACGGGCGCTAGAGGAGGAGAAGCGCCAAAATATGATTTTGAAGGAGGAGCTGAGGGTTCAGCTCCTGAGGGAGGCAGACACCCTCGCTGAGGCGGAGGTAATGTTGGAGGAGAAAGGGGTATGCCAAATCTACCCCCAGAAAGACCTAAAGCAATTAAGGGAGACAGTGGATAACCCCCCCCATATGTGCCCACTGGTAAAAACGGAGTATATATATGAGGACGATAGCGACAACCGTCCCCAAGTTGTAACTAAAGAAATCCCTTTTACTGCCACGGAACTGGCTAAACTCCGAAAGGATTTTGCTAGGACGGCAAGGGAGTCCGAAACCGAATATGTGTGGAGGGTATCCCTGTCGGGAGGGGACGGGATCATGCTATCAGAAAAAGAAGCAGAGGGGTATTGGGGCCCCGGCGTCTTCCTCACCACGGGCGATCGCCGGGCCCCATGGTCTCTGACCCAGAGGGCAGCATATTGGGCGGGGGGGCTGAACCCATTAGAAAGGGGGGATCCCCTAGCTATAACTGGTTCGGTTGAGCAACTACTAGAAAACGTACAAAAGGCAGCATGCCTGCAAATGATGTATGACCGGGAACTTAAACCAAATTTAAGCTCTCCGATGTTGTTACCAGCAGACCCCGAGCGGCTGACACCGCTAATAAGAGGACTCCCCGACTCGCTAAAACCTATCGGGATCCAATTACAGGGGAGAATCCAAAATGTGCCTCGTGAAGAGCGAATTGCAGCTGCCCTGGAGGGAACAGTAACACCGGAACAGCGGCAGCGGTGGAGGAAGGTGTGGACTTGGGGGGAGATAGCTCAGGAACTGATAAACTATGGAAGGAAATACGGGCCAGTAGGCAGAACTTACCACAAGGTGGAAACTAGGGCCGTGCGGGCAGCGGAGCCGGCAAATAAACGGCTGGCTTTTTCGGGGACAAGCCCCGGCCCAACAAAAAGGGAAAAACCCCTGCTCCGACAAGAATTGTGTCAGAAGGGACTGCAAAAGGATGTGCCCCGAGACTTGATGGATGGGCTCCCCACCAAAAAGTTGAAGCTCTTGGTGCGGAGGTGGTCCAGGCAAGAACCCCCTCCCAAACCGAACCCACCTTCTGCGCCAGCATTGGACAGGGAGGAAGTGTTTAAGAAGGATGAAAAGAGTGGCGGAAAACTAAGACCTCCGCCCCCTCAGGGTGAGGAGGGAGGCGGAGGGTGGATGTTTATTAGACAACTCACCTGCAACAATAAAGGGGACCTCCTCATTACTGTCGCAGTAGGGCCGAGGAAGAGGCCCATGACCTTTTTAATTGATACGGGGGCCCAAATTACAGCAATAAAACAAAGTGAGGCAGAACGGTGCGGCATCTCAACTCCTTCTAAGTGCCTGATAGTATTAAACGCCCTAGGGAAAACCCAATCTGTGCCCATGACCCCGGTAACCTTATGGCTACCAGGAGATGAGAGTCCGGTGAACACCATGGCAGCCATAGGACCCTTTCAAATGAACCTCTTGGGCATAGACGTTTTAAAGGGCAGACAGTGGCGCGACACCCAGGGAAATTCGTGGTCTTTCGGCGTCCCGCAGATCAGGCGGCTGGCCAAAGCCCCCGGCGTGGGGGTGCGCCTGTTGCAAGCGGCGCCTGCCCTCCCCCCTTCCAAACTGACAAACGTGAAACCCTCCCCGCTACCGATAGGAGCAAGAGATGGAATCGTGCCAGTGCTGGAGGACCTAAAGGGGAGGGGGATTATAGTTCCCACCCACTCCCCCTTTAACTCCCCGGTATGGCCTGTCCGAAAACCAAACGGCAAGTGGAGGTTGACAGTAGATTACCGGAGGCTGAATGCCAACACAGGCCCATTAACAGCTGCTGTACCGAACATTGCCGAGCTTATAGCCGCCATTCAAGAGCAATCACACCCTATTATGGCGACTATTGACGTTAAAGACACGTTCTTTATGGTCCCCCTGCAGCCGCAGGACCAGGACCGCTTTGCTTTTACCTGGGAGGGGCAACAGTACACCTTTACACGGCTCCCTCAGGGATACAAGCACTCCCCCACCTCAGCCCACCATGCTCTAGCACAAGAGCTGGAAGCAATTCCCATAAGGGCGGGGGTGAAAGTTTACCAATATATAGATGATGTACTCATAGGGGGAAATCAGGTGGAAGAGGTTGGGGAAGTCCAGAAGGACATCATCACCCATCTAGAGAGCATAGGATTGACAATCCCACCTGAGAAAATGCAGACCCCTTCAAGTGAGGTGAAATTTTTAGGAATTTGGTGGAAGGGAGGGATGACATGTATCCCACCAGACACCCTTTCCTCCCTCGACCAAATTAAGATACCAGAATCGAAAAAAGACTTACAGCATGCGTTAGGGCTGCTTGTGTTCTGGAGAAAGCATATCCCCGATTTCTCAATTATCGCGAGACCCCTATATGATTTGCTACGGAAAAGGGCGCAATGGGAGTGGACCCCGGTCCACGATGAGGCGCTACGGCTATTGGTGTTCGAGGCAAATGCATACCAAGCCCTGGGGCCTATCCACCCGACAGACCCGGTGCAGATCGAATGGGGGTTTGCCGCAACCGGGCTATCGATTCATTTGTGGCAACGGGGGCCGGCAGGGCCCATCCGGCCCATTGGCTTTTATTCTCGGAGTTTCAAGGATGCAGAAAAACGGTACACTACGTGGGAAAAGGGGCTGTTTGTAGTCAGCCTGGCTTTACGAGAAGCAGAGCGCACCATTCGCCAGCAACCAATAGTGCTCAGAGGTCCTTTCAAAGTGATTAAGCCAGTTTTAACTGGGACACCTCCCCCTGACGGGGTGGCACAAAGAGCTTCGGTGCGGAAATGGTACGCGCAAATAGAACATTATTGTGGTATTTTTGAAGTTTCTGAGGGCGCTGCCAAAAATTTAGTTATCCAAGAGGGAGTGGCCCCAGACCGGGAAGATGACGTGCCCCCTTCTGCTGTGCAGGTAGCCCCCCCATTTTCAGAACAATTACAGAACGCTTGGTTCACTGATGCCTCTGCTAAACGAGAGGGCAGGACTTGGAAATACCGTGCAGTCGCCCTACAGATAAGGACCGACCAAAAAATTACCGAAGGAGAAGGCAGCGCTCAAGTAGGGGAATTAGTGGCCGTATGGAGTGTCTTTCAACATGAAGCCCAATCTGCCTCTCCAATCTATATCTACACTGACTCCTTTGCTGTCTTCAAGGGGTGTACAGAGTGGCTCCCCTTTTGGGAACAAAATGGGTGGGAAGTTAACAGAATACCTGTATGGCAAAAGGAAAAGTGGCAAGATATTTTAACCATTGCCAGACGGGGGAACTTTGCGGTAGGATGGGTAGCCTCCCATCAGACGGGAGAAGATCCGTCCGGTCATTGGAACAATAGGGTTGATGAGCTGGCCCGCCTCGCCCCCTTGCAAAGTGATCCAGTAGCAGAGGATTGGGAGCGACTCCTGGAATGGTTGCACCTTAAGAGAGGGCACACTGGAGCCCAAGACCTCTACCGAGAGGCTCAGGCCAGAGGCTGGCCGGTTACCCGAGAAAATTGCAAAACTTGCATTTCGGCCTGTGAGCAATGTCGTATCCGCTTAGACAGGCACCCCCTGGAAGACAGTCCCCTACATTTGAGAGAGGGAAAAGGTTTGTGGGAGGCCTGGCAGGTTGATTACATTGGTCTGTTCCGTAAATCAGAAGGAAAGTGCTATGTATTAGTGGGTGTTGAAATAGTATCTGGCCTAGCACAGGCTAAAGCCTGCGCTAAGGCAACAGGGGAGAATACGGTGAAGGCCCTGAAAGAATGGTTTGGGACCTTCCCTAAACCGCAGTTGATACAATCTGACAATGGCACACACTTCACAGCCAAGATGGTCCAGGAATGGGCGGCTCGGGAGGGGATTTCATGGGTATTCCACACTCCGTACTACCCCCAAGCAAATGGGATTGTGGAGAGAACAAACGGCTTGCTGAAGCGCTTCCTGAAACCACATGAACCGGGGTGGGCTGAGCGGGTAGGAGAGGCGGTGACCAACGTCAATAATCGCTGGGGTGCAAACGGGTGCCCGAAAATTGCAGCATTTTGTCCACAAGCCCCAACCATGGTACCTGTCTCTCGAAACCCCAACTCCCCCAGGACACCATGTTATTCTCCTGGTCAACCGGTTCTGGTTGAGCTTCCCACTGTGGGAGCTGTGCCTCTTGTACTAGATACCCCCCTAAATAAACACATGTGGAAAGCGAAAGATACCAGTGGGAGAACCCACAAAATACACACCAAATGGATTATTCCCTCCTTCTAACCCAAGGAGCGAGTTTTGTTCCTGTTTCTGTTTTTAAGGGCAGCGATATGACCACGACGCACCTGCTACTTTGGATCATTTTAACTCAGAGACCCTAATCCATTAGAATATTCCACTGTGTATATCGGTTTTTATAGTTGGTGGTACACATGTGTGCATACATGTTTGTACTTCATTGCAGCTCTATGAATAATTCGAGATTTAATATCTATGTCAAACAGGCTAAATATTAGATGTTTCAGTGCACTACAGTCTTTAGGCAATAGTACAAAGACATCTAATTGTCTGGTGCGTGTCTAAGCACGTATATGTGTGTGTGCTTATTTAAGAAAAAATACCCAATAACTTTCCAATGATACCTATTTATGTTGGACATCTCAAGGATTTCAACCTATGATTTACCGTATATATAATTCTTTCTTTTTTTGATCTTCCTCTATTTTCATCATTAAGTAGTCCTGTATATGGGAAAACTTAATAGTCAAGTAACATGAAATGTTGTACTTGCTTAGAAAATGTAATTGTTTAGTTTTCTTTGCAAAAAGTAAATATTGAATGTTCACTACTCATGGGGCTTGCTATTGTACCGGCCGAATAAGGGATGGGGCAACCACCTTTTTCAGCCCTCTGGGTGACAAAGACACAACTTATTTTCAATTTCCACCAGGGAAAGATGGGCCATTTTCTCAAGGAAATAAAGCCAGAAAAGGGCATTATTGGATTTGTGGAAACACGGCATACAAATTCTTACCCGCGGGGTGGTCGGGAGTTTGTTACATAGGAATCATAAGGCCCCTATTCTTCCTCCTGCCAGAAACTGGTGGACCCCAATTAGGCGTAAAAGTGTATGATAACCTCGGACATAGAAGTATTGCCCGTAAGACGCGATCTACCAAGGTAAATTTAGGTGGGACACAAAAATGGGGGAATGACGAATGGCCCCCTGAGCGAATAATTGAACACTATGGACCAGCAACCTGGAATCCGAACGAGCCCATTGCAGGGGCAAGAGAACCAATCTATAATCTAAACCGAATAATCAGACTACAAGCGGCCCTAGAAATTATCACCAACAAAACCGCTGACGCCATAGACCTATTAACTCGGCAGTCTCAACAAATGCGCACGGCAATCCTTCAACACCGCATGGTTTTAGATTATTTACTGGCTGAGGAGGGAGGGGTATGTGGAAAATTAAATATCTCTAACTGCTGCCTAGAAATAGATGATGTGGGAGAAGTGGTTCTCCAACTGACCCAAGATATCAGGAAAATAGCCCATGTCCCTGTTCAAACCTGGAGTGGTTGGAATGGTGATTTGTGGTCCTGGTTACCAGGGGCACCGTGGGTCAAACAATTAATATTGTACTTGCTATGTGCAACTGCTACCTTACTGTTCCTACCCTGTATAATTCCATGTTTTATTCAATTAATTCGACACGTTGTGTCAAATATGCAGTTTGTTCCTAACACCTCACCTGATGGTGTAACGAAAATCTGTACCATCCGTCAGCCACAACCAACCTCAGTACCCATCATTTAAACCCATCCCCAATTACTTCTAAAGGAAGAAACCGTGTACTGCCAGTTACTGTTAACCCTATTTCTAATGTTTGCTGTTGCCAGTTATTGTCAACCCTATTTCTAATGTTTACCCTTCAAAGTTGAAGAATTGTTAAAGTCGTTCAAGAATAGCTTGCATTGAGCAATACCTCAGTTAATCTGTGTTAAGACATTCCCTCACCTGAAACAATGTTATTCCCGTTTCCCTTCCCACAACTTTCCTCCACCCTTATCTCCAACCCTTTCAACTCTGCATTTTCTTTCTTTCTCCTTTGTTTTCTCTTTCTCTCTCTGTCTTATACCACCAAGCTGCAATGTCGAGCCACGGGGTGGTGTAGAGAACCGGTACCAAATGCGGTTTTGTCTCGACATTGCTGCTGTAGCGCCATCCAGCGCAGCGCTTCGAGAAGACCATCTTCTCCACAGCTTTGAGAAAAAACAACCTCGTGCGCCTGCGCAGGGACTAAAGGCGCGAAAAGAGCTGAGGCGGGGACAAAAAGGCGCGAAAAGAGCAGAGGCGGGGGCAGCACGGCCGTGGCGAGCTGCACGTACACATTTGTGATCTGCGCATGCGTGGGAGCCCCTATATAAGGAGCGCACGTGCCCCTCGGCGGGGGCGGCAGCGGCGCGCGCGAGGCCACTCCTTCTGTTCCTGCACCCTCCAGGCTCACACCCCCCCCCCCCCCCCGCTTCGATCCCCGCCGGAACCTGAGGCCACCGAAGACCCTGCGGAAGATCACCGGACTCGAAGTGGTGGTGACAAACTCCTCCTTCTCCTTCTCTTTCTAACTCTCTCTCCCCTATTCTTTTCCTCTCCTCCCTTGCCCTCCCTCCTCCCTCCGTTCTCTTCTCCCCTCCAATAAAAGTAAAAGGTTGTACGGCATTTGACCTCGTTTGCGTCTTAATCTCGTCCTTGGGATCGTATCGAAACCTCTCCCGACATTGGATCGGGACAGCAGGGCCAACTCAATTGGCGGATCCCCTACTGTTGACTAACCAGGTGGCCCTTGCTAAATATGTGTCCCAATGTTTGAACGTCCCAGCACCCATTGCTCTCGGTGTAGTCTTTAACGCTCCGTTGTACTGTTTGTTTGATTTTCCCAGAGGCTGGTGCGTGATAGGGGATGTGATATATCCACTCAATGCCGTGCTCTTTGGCCCAGGTGTCTATGAGGTTGTTTCGGAAATGAGTCCCGTTGTCTGACTCCATTCTTTCTGGGGTGTCATGTCACCACAGGACTTGCTTTTCAAGACCCAGGACAGTGTTCCGGGCAGTGGCATGGGGCACAGGATATGTCTCCAGCCATCCGGTGGTTGCTTCCATCATTGTAAGCACATGGCGCTTGCCTTGGCAGGTTTGTGGGAGTGTGATATCATCAATCTGCCAGGCCTCTCCATATTTATATTTCAGTCATCGTCCTCCATACCAGAGAGCCTTGAACCGCTTTGCTTGCTTGATGCAGTGCATGTTTCACATCCATGGATAACCTGTGCAGTAGTGTCCATGGTCAAGTTCACCCCTCGATGACGGGCCCATCTATATGTTGCGTCTCTTCCTTGATGACCTGAGGTGTCATGGGTCCACCCAGCTAGAAATAATTCACCCTTCTGTTGCCAGTCCAGATGCACCTGAGCCACTTCAATCTTAGCAGCCTGATCCACCTGCTGATTATTTTGATGTTCTTCAGTGGCCCAACTCTTGGCTACATGAGCATCCAAGTGACGTGCTTTTACAGCCAGGTTTTCTACCCAGGCAGCAGTATCTTGCCACAGTGCAGCAGCCCAGATGGGTTTGCCTCTGCACTGCCAGTTGCTCTGCTTCCATTGCTGTAACCACCCCCACAGGCCATTTGCCACCATCCATGAGTCAGTATAGAGATCAAGTACCAGCCATTTTTCTCCTTCAGCAATATCCAAAGCCAGCTGGATGGCTTTCACCTCTGCAAACTGACTGAATTCACGTTCTCGTAGAATCATAGAGTCATAAAATCATAGAATAGTTTGGGTTGGAAGGGACCTTTAAAGATCATCTTACCTCAGCAAAGAAAGCTGTGGCACTCACCTGCATATTGTCAGGCTTGGTGCCGTGACTACCTCCCGGGGGAGCTTGTTCCACTGCTCCACTACCCTTTGGGTGAAGAACCTTTTCCTAATGTTCAACCTAAACCTCCCCTGGCATATCTTCCTGCTGTTCCCTCGGGTTCTATCATTGGTCACCAGGGAGAAGAGATCAGTACCTGCCCCTCCTCCTTCCCTCGTGAGGAAGCTGTAGACCGTGGTGAGGTCTCCCCTCAGTCTCCTCTTCTCCAGGCTGAACAGACCAAGTGACTTCAGCCGCTCCTCATACGGCTTCCCCTCTAAACCCTTTTACCATCTTTGTGGCTCTCCTCTGGACACTGTCCAGTAGCTTTGGGGTTTTTTTGTCCTGTGGCGCCCAACACTGCACACAGTACTCAAGGTGAGGCCGCACCAGTGCAGAGTAGAGTGGGACAATCACCTCCCTCGCCCGGCTGGCAATGCAGTGCTTGATGCACCCCAGGACACAGATGGCTCTCCTGGCTGCCAGGGCACACTGTTGGCTCATGTTCAACTTGCCGTTGACCAGAACCCCCAGATCCCTCTCCATGGGGCTGCTTTCCAGCCTCTCGTTCCCCAGTCTGTATGTACATCCAGGGTTGCCATGTCCCAGGTGCAAAATCTGACACTTGCCCTTGTTAAACCTCATACAGTTGGTGATTGCCCAGCTTTTTAATTTGTCTAGGCCCCTCTGCAGGGCCTCTCTGCCCTCAAGAGTGTCAGCGGCTCCTCCCAATCTTGTGTCATCAGCAAACTTTGATAACAAACCTTTGAGTCCTGCATCCAAGTCATTTATGAAGACATTAAAGAGCACTGGCCCCAACATGGATCCCTGGGGAACCCCGCTAGTGACTGGTCGCCAGCCCGATGTAACCCCATTTACTATAACCCTTTGAGCCCAACCCATCAGCCAATTGCTCACCCATTGCATTAGGTGTTTATCCAGCTGTATGCTGGACATTTTGTCCAGGAGTATACTGTGAGAGACAGTATCAAAGGCTTTACTGAAGTCCAAAAAGATGACATCGCCTGGCTTCCCTTGGTCAGCTAGGTGGGTAACCTTGTCATAGAAGGAAATCAAGTTTGTCAAGCAGGGCTTTCTCCTCGTGAACCCGTGCTGGCTGGGACCAATGACTGCGTTGTCTTTCAGGTGTTTTTCAATAACTCCCAGAAGAATTTTCTCCCTCATTTTGCCAGGCACAGAGGTGAGACTGACAGGCCTGTAGTTACCGGGGTCATCCCTGTTGCCCGTCTTGAAGACTGGGACAACGTTTGCCAGCTTCCAGTCAACTGGGACCTCCCCAGATTCCCAAGAGCATTGATAAATCATTGAGAGAGGTCTCGCTATGACATCAGCCAGCTCTTTAAGTACCCTCGGATGAATCCCGTCCGGCCCCATTGACTTATCCAGCTGGAGCAGCAAATCCTGCACAAGTTCGGGGTTGGTTGGGAGTTTGTCGTTCTTGCAGTCATGGTTCTCTAGCCCAGGGAACACTTCATCGGTGTTGAAGACGGAGGCAAAGAAAGCGTGAAACGTCTCTGCTTTGTCTATGTCCCTGTTTGTGAGGTGACCCTGCTCGTCAAGTAATGGGCCAATGTTATTTCCCGCCTGCCTTTTGCTATTTATTTATTTTAAAAAGCCCTTTTTATTGTCCTTGAGCTTTGAGCTTTGGTACTTTACCTTTAAGTACTGAAAGGCTGCAAGAACATCACTTTTCCTTACATCAGACTTCTCCAGGGAAGTCTGCAACTGGGTGTTACAGCTCCATCGCGCCATCTCCCACCTGATCTCCTTAGACAACCGGCTGCACACAGGCACAGAAGGATTTTTCCTATTTGCAAGCAAAGTAAAGCATGATAAAGTTTCAGAAACAATACAATACACTCCTCAAGCATAAGCTGCCTACAAGCTACCTCTAATGAAGTTGCCTTTCTACAAGGGATAATATGAGAAATGTTTTACATAGATAGCTACAGAAAGGTAGAGATCAACATAATTAAAGAATTGGCTAAACAGGCACTTGTCCTACTGAAGGACAGGCAAGCTTTTAGTCCCTGAAGCTCAAAGCAGCAGCACAGGTGAGAAGGATCTGAATGAGCTATGAGTAAGGGCAGGAGAAAACTGGAGAATAATGGAAAGGGCCTTTGTCTAGACAGTCTACTGGTAAGATGACTTTATTGTATCAGGAAATTGTAAATAAGATGACTTATTTATTTTATCAGGACAGGTGAAAATACATGAACGATTAGAGAAATTAAATACAGCATATAACAGGCAGAATAGTGGTAATGAAGTTACAGGGGAAGACTGATATTTCTGTGGAATATCCCTTTGGAAAGGTCATGGGATTGGTAGAGGTCTCTTGTGAGCGAGGACAAAGCAATGTTGCGCCTATCTCTGAAAGAAGCCAAAGGAGCAACCCAGGGAACCCCAGGCTGTACAAGCTCACTTTGGTGAGGAGTAAGCCATCAATGTCTCTTGGGTGGTATTTCTGGGACCTTTAAAGAGAAGGTGTCCAAAAGCAGTCAGCATGGACTTTCAAAGGGTAAAGCATGCCTCACCATGCTGACTGCCTTCATGATGAAGTAACTGCATTTGTGCATGAGGGGACAAGAGTGGATGTTGGTCACCTCAACTTCAGCAGGATTTGTGACGTGTTCTCCCTCACTATTCTTGTACCCAAGTTAGGACATTACATTCTGGAAGGGTAGACAAACAGATGGTTTAAACACCAGCTGGATGATTAGGCTGAGAGAGTAGTGGTGAAGGGGTCATACCCTACCTGAAGGCCAGTGGGACATACTGGGGCATCATGGGGCAGCACAGGGAACACTCCTGGGCCCTGTGCAGTCTGACAGCTGTATCCATGACCCAGAGGACGCAACTCTCACCATGTTTAGAAAGAACAAATGCCGGATTCTGCACCTTGGATGAAATAATGCCGGGCACAAGTATAGACTGGGAGGGGAGTGGCTGGAGAGCAGCCCTGCAGAGAGGGATCTGGGGGTGCTGGCTGGCAGGGGGTCAACAGGAGTCAGCAGTGTGCCCTGGCAGCCAAGAGGGCAAACCGCACCCTGGGGTGCAGTATAATGAGGGGCTCAAAAGAGGGGATGTTGTGGTTTAACCTCAGTCGGCAACTAAGCACCACCCAGCCGCTTGCTCACCCTCCCTCCCACAGTGGGAAGGGGGGGAGAATCAGAAAAAGAAAGTAAAACCCGTGGGTTGAGATAAAGACAGTTTAATATGACCGCAGAGGAAGGGGAAATAATAATAATAATAGTGATGTACAGAAGAAGAAGAAGAAGAAGAAGAAGAAGAAGAAGAAGAGAATATACCAAACAAGTGATGCACAGTCACCACCTGCTGACCAATGCCCAGAACGTCCCCAAGCAGCGATCACTGCCCCCTGGCAAACACCCTCCAGTTTCTATACTGAGCATGACGTCATATGGTGTGGAATAGCCCTTTGGCCAGTTTGGGTCAGCTGTCCTGGCTGTGCTCCCTCCCAGCTTCTTGCGCACCTGGCAGAGCATGGGAAGCTGAAAAGCACTTGACTAGTATAAACACTGCCTAGCGACAAGTAAAATAAAACATCATTGTGTTATCAACATTATTCTCATCCTAAATCCAAAACAGAGAACTATACCAGCTACTAGGAAGAAAATTAATTCTATCCCAGCTGAAACCAGGACAGAGGATTATCCCACTGTATTTAGCACTGGTGCAGACTCACTTGGAGTACTGTGTGCAGTTCTGGGCCCCACAACTGAAGAAGGATGTAAGGTACTTGAATGCATCCAGAGGAGGGCACCAAAGCTGGTGAAAGGGCTGGAAGAAATGTCCTCTGAGGAGTGGCTGAGGACACTGGGCTTGTCTAGTTTGGAGAAAAGGAGGTGGAGGGCTGACCTCATTGCCCTCTACAGCTTCCTGAGGAGGGGAAGTGGAGAGGGAGGTGTTGATTGCTTCAACCTGGGATCCAGGGACAGGACGTGGGGAACTGGTTCAAAGCTGCGCCAGGGGAGGTTTAGACTGGACATTAGGAAGCATTTCTTTACCAAGAGGGTGGTCAAACACTGGAACAGGCTTCCTAGAGAGGTGGTCGATGCCCCATGCATGTCAGTGTTTAAGAGGCATTTGGACAATGCCCTTAATAACATGATTTATCTTTTAGTCAGACCTGAAGTGGCCAGGTATTTGGACAAAGTGATCATTGTAGGTCCCTTCCAACTGAACTATTCTATTCTATGCTCTTCTGTTCTATTCTGTCCTGTTCTCTATATATACCTGTACAGGGTGGATCCCGCCAGCAGCTGGGCTCAGACGCTCAGTCTCCTCAGTAGCTGCCCGGGATACCAGCCTCCCCAGGTGCATGCACCTGGACATATGAGCCCCCTGAGGCTGCAACCCCATTCCAGATGCTGCTACAGACCACCCCCCACACACTTTCTTCAGGAAAGGGGGAGGGGGTGTAATAGGGACCAAGTATAACTTGTCTTCTTTCGTACTCTAAGTAATGACTGAAAGGTATGATGACTCCACACAGTCTGTCACACAATCTCATCTGACATCCGTCTGCACTGAAACACGGTTGCTTCCAAAGGGTTGCTCATTGCTATTGCTATCAAATGTCCTGACCTAAACGCAGAGCAAGAGAAGAGCATCTGGAAGAGATGTGTAACCTTTCTTTTGCATGCCAGTTATAGGTTGGGAGGAACCAGCCTCTAGTGTTTTCTCTTGTTTCCATTGACTCTAGAGGGAGCCTGGGGAAAACCAGTTCGCACAGGCACCTGCAGCCAAGTAGCTGAAACTCACTATTCAAGTCTCAAATCACTGATTTATTAAGGGTTTGTTGTTTGTTTGTTTGTTTTTTAATCAAAATAGACATCTAAGAGAAGGAAGCACAAGAAAACTATATGCAATAAAGACTGATGTTTTTCCCTTTGTCTTTATAATTGTTTTTAGACATGGAAAGGCGCAGAGCAGATGACTGCAAAAGTAGGATGATTCCAAGTGCAAGGGGAGGAGAGGGAGGGGAGGAGAGGGTGGGTTTGAAGCAGTGAAAGAGATCTTCTCCACAGGCTGTGTTGTCCCCTTAGGCTCTGTCCCAGGCCAGAATGGGTAGCACTTGCACAAGGAGTAAAATGGGAAGATCAGTAAAGGGCAGTGCTCCATGTTTGCACTGACATTTTAGCTTGGGGCTCAGGCTAGTCTTTGATCCCAAATGCCCGGCTTGTTCTTTGCCTCTAGTCTGGCATAGGGGAAGCTCTGCACTGGGTTCCTTTGGGAAGTTTTCTGAGATTAAACCACTGGCTGTATTTGAGCAAAAGCTCAAGCTCAGTCACCTACAGCAGTATGAGCGTAGTGAATCAGTGAATGAGAGGGGGCAGTCACAGTGTCCATTTTCTGGGTCAGTTTAAACACTCAAAGGGTTGTGTCTTCATACTCTCTTGGGTGACACCTCAGTTCTCTAAAATTGTTCTTCTCCTGAATGCACTTTCTTAGGGGAACCTGCAAATTTGCAGGCAGCTTACAACAAAGCAGCTTCTCTTCAGGCCCTGCATCGTCAAGCATGCAGCCAGCATATGCCATAGTGAGTGAAGAAAGATAGGGTATGCAAGTGAAGGATAGCCAGGTGAAGAAGGCCTTAGTGTGGCTTTGCACAGAGGTTATCCTCAGGACGGTGCATATAATGTAGGCGTAAACCACAGAGGTCAGTGTGAAGGAGCTCAGCAACACAGCGGAGAAGAGAGCAACGCTCATGTTTCATAGTAGCTGGTGCCCATGCGGGCTGCTCTCAGCAAAGGGATGATGCCGCAGAAGAAGCAGACTCTACAGTGGGCACAGAGGGTCTAATGGCATACAGGATGGTGGGGCTGAGCATGGAGAGAGATGCCGTTCCCCAGCAGCTAAAGATGAGCATGGGGCACACCCAGGAGCTGGTAAGGACAGAGTCGTGTGAGGGGTTGCAAATGGCCCTGCAGCAATCGAAACATATCACAACACATAGGTTAAACTCAGCTGTGCTGATGGAGAAGAAGGGACTTGTAAGCAGCTGCAGAGATATCTTAACCTCCAGCATGAGACTGACAAACATGTTAGGGGGAATGACCAGAGTGAACCAAATATCCAAGAAGGACAAGGTGCTGCGGAAGGGATGCCTGGGGGTGTGGCACTAGTGGTGCAGCCAAAGGATGGCAATGGTGACTGCATTCCCCATGACAGCGAGCAGATAAATCACCAGCAGCGGTGTGAAGAGGAGGATTTTCAGCTCTTGAAGGACTGAAAAGGCCTTCAGGAAATTATTCTTGCTCTGGTATGGTTGTGAGGATCCATTTTGGTACCCGGTCAGTTGAAGGTGTGGCAAGGGTAACTAATATCGTGCTTGGTGAAATTCCTCTTGTTACCTTTGTCAACCTTCCCTTCCCTTTTCTTAGGTTTCCTCTTCCTTCTTGAAATGGGAGACCGCAACTGCACTCTGTAGGGATTCTGCTTTTCTCTGTGTTTTTACCCAATGACATAAAACAAATATGGATGCAGCCCCCTTAGCTTCAGACACAGTAAATGCCTCTCCAGCCTTGCTGGTTTGCATGGGTATTCTGGACTGCCAGCTAAGAACTGCTATTTCTGGCAAAAGCTGTGCTAATTACATTACATTTCGAATGGTGGTGCAGCTGGGTATCAGGCCTGTGCCGGTGTGCAACCAGCGCACTTCAGTCATTAATCCCCTGTGTGGTCCAGGGACTCTCCCATCTCATCATCCACATTGACAAGAGGAGAGAGCGGTCTGAGACAGTGCTTCAACTTGAAACCAAGTGGCTGAGTTCAGTCAACCACCTTCAAAATTAACCCCTGCCGAAATGAGTTGCCTTCAAAATCAACTGTTGGACTGACTGGTGTGGGACTTCTCCAGGTGGGATTTCCAGACAGTCGTAGAGAATGCAGATCCTGCTGTGCCTAGACCAATTCCTGTGCATAAATGTGGGGATTAACATCCTGGGTGGAGAATCTGACTGTTTCCGAGATCCCTGTAGCAGCTCCTGCTGCAAAACAGAATAAAATTCAGTCAAGTAATTACTTATGATGCTTGCACATGCCAGAGAGGACACACAGGTCAACAGGCCAGCTGGATTGTATGAATTCAGTAGAACAGTTGTAAGGGGAGTGTCACCTGATCCAGTGGAAGACACCGCTGCCAGTAAGCCTTGCAAAGGAGACTCTTCCAACCTGCATAATTCCATGATTCAGTTAATCTTTCCCTTGGAGAGCTCTTCAAAGCAGAGGCTGAGGAAGAAAAAAAGTCAGAGGCAGAAGTAGCGATATAAAATATGCCAACACAAATTGAGACGATCCTCTGAGCAATGTTTCTCCACTCAAACCGTTGGTAGGTGTCATGCTTTAACCCTGGCCAGCAACTAAGCACCACACGGCCACTTGCTCACACTCCCCCAGTGGGACGGGGGTAAAATTGGAAGGGAAAAAGTGAGAAAGAAACTTGTGGGTTGAGATAAAAACAGTGTAATAATTAAGAAGAAATTTTTACAAGAATTCTACGGAAAAGAGGAAAAAAATAAAAGAGAGAGAAAATTAAAACCCAAGAAAAACAAGTGATGCAAATGAAAACAGTTGCTCACTAACAGATGCCCAGTTAGTCCCTGAGAAGCGGCCCCCCACCGCCAACCTCCCCCCTGGTTTATTGCTGAGTATGACGTCACAAGGTATGGAATATCCCTTTGGTCAGCTGGGGTCAGCTGTGCCAGCTGTGGCCCCTCCCAACTTCTTGTGCACCCCCAGCCTACTCACTGGTGGGGTGGGGTGAGAAGCAGAAAAGGCCTTGACTCTGTATAAGCACTGCTCAGCAGTATCAAAAACATCCCGTTGTTATCAACACTCTTTCCAGCACAAATCCAAAACAGAGCCCCATACTAGCTACTTGTCGTGGCTTAACCCCATCCAGCAACTAAGCACCACACTGCCGCTCGCTCACTCCCCCCCCGGTGGGATGGGGGAGAGAATCAGAAGAGTAAAAGTGAGAAAACTCATGGGTTGAGATAAAGACAGTTTAATAGGTAAAGCAAAAGCCGCGCGCACAAGCAAAGCAAAGCAAGGAATTCATTCGCTACTTCCCATCGGCAGGCAGGTGTTCAGCCATCCTCAGGAAAGCAGGGCTCCATCACGCGTAACGGTTACTTGGGAAGACAAACGCCATCACGCCCAATGTCCCCCCCTTCCTTCTTCTTCCCCCAGCTTATATACCGAGCATGACATCATATGGTATGGAATAGCCTTTGGGCCAGTCTGGGTCAGCTGTCCTGGCTGTGCTCCCTCCCAGCTTCTTGTGCACCTGGCAGAGCATGGGAAGCTCAAAAGTCCTTGACTAGTATAACCACTACTCAGCAATAAGTAAAACATCAGTGTGTTATCAACATTATTCTCATCCTAAATCCAAAACACAGCACTATACCAGCTACTAGGAAGAAAATTATCTCTACCCCAGCCAAAACCAGTACAGATGCCCATCCACAAGAAGGGCCAGAAGGAGGATCTGGAGAACTACAGGCCTGTCAGTCTGACCTTGATGCAAGGGAAGGTTATGGAGCAGATTATCTTGAGTGCCATCCCACAGTACATACAGGGCAACCGGGGGATCAGGCCCCGCCAGCGTGGGTTTATGAAAGGCAGGTCCTGCTTGACTGACCTGATCTCCTTCTATGACAAGGTGACCCGCTTAGTGGATGAGGGGAAGGCTGTGGATGTTGTCTACTTGGACTTTTGTAAAGCCTTTGACACGGTTTCCCACAGCATTCTCCTGGAGAAACTGGCTGCTCATGGCTTGGACAGGCATACTCTTTGCTGGGTAAAATCTGGCTGGATGACCAGGCCCAAAGAGTTGTGGTGAATGGAGTTCAATCCAGTTGGTGGCCAGTCACAAGTGGTGTTCCCCAGGGCTCAGTACTGGGACAAGTTCTGTTCAATATCTTTATCAACGACCTGGATGAGGGGATTGAGTGCACCCTCAGTGAGTTGGCAGGCAACACCAAGTTGGGCAGGAGTGTTGATCTGCTGGAGGGTAGAAAGGCCCTACAGAGGGATCTGGACAGGCTGGATTGATGGGCCAAGGCCAACTGTATGAGGGTCAACAAGGCTCAGGGCCGGGTCCTGCACTTCAGTCACAACAACCCCATGCAATGCTACAGGCTTGGGGAAGAGTGGCTGGAGAGCTACCTGGCTGAAAGGACCTGGAGCTGTTGGTCAACAGCCAGCTGAAGATGAGCCAGCAGTGTGCCCAGGTGGCCAAGCAGGCCGCTAGCATCCTGGCTTGCATCAGAAATAGTGTGGCCAGCAGGACTGAGGGATTGTACCCCTGTACTTGGCACTGGTGAGGCCACACCTCAAATGCTGTGTTCAGTTTTGGGTCCCTCACTACAAGGAAGACATTGAGGATGTTTGTCTTCTCCCTCTTTGTCTCTGGTGAGTTCATTGGCTGGCCTTCTTTGATAGTGGGGAGGAATCAGCACTCTCGAGGGTGATATCATCTCCTCCTTTAGTGGTCTTCAGGAGTCCACTTGGAGGACTTTATTAAATGAACAAAGGACTGTGCTGATCCACTTCAAACCAGTTCTTTCTTTTGTCCAGCCAGGAGGCTAGTACATGTTCTGTGGGTTGCCAGTGAAATGAAGACAAAACCAGTTTCTGTCCGCTCAGAGAAATTTTACCTTGAAAGTACATTTTTCTTTTGATTTATGAGACTGACTCATTGCAAATGGCTTCTGTGGGACATTCTGAACTGAGATGAACCCCTCCCAAATCACCTTCTCTGAGCCACTCCTCTTGGTTCCTTCTGCTACCCATGGGAAAAGTTTTCCTTTTGGGATTCACCATGTCCTAGGGTGGGTGACTCTATGCTCACCACTTAACAGATCTCTCTCCACTGACCACAGAAAAGGGCCTGAGATCAGATGCCTAATTTAGAGATTAGATGTCCGTTTAGATATTAAAATAGTTTAAGTTCCGTCCTAAGATTTTGACCTTAATTTAGACTATTGCTTTCGGATTCATCTGTGCAGAGCACCTCTGACAAGTCATCCCCTTTCTAATCTCTTCTTCCATTGGCCAAGAGGACCATGTGTTCATCTGGAGGAAGAAAGATGGTCCATGGAGGAAAACAGGTGATTCTAGAGTGATTTCAGCTGTCCACATTAAATGGGACGAGTTATACTTCCTGAACACCTTTGCAGCTGTTTTGGAGTGTTTCTTCCTCCTGACTCAGAAGTGAGGCTAGATGATGAGGTCAGGAGCAGGTACTGTAATAAAGATGTCTATACTTGGACAGAAGAGAACCCCTCTGTCAAGGAGCAGCAAGAGCAGAGCTGCTCCCTACGGGCAGGTGAGCAGGGAGCCGAGGGAGACACCATGGCTGGCAGCACAGGTGCCTCTCCAGCCAGGCCCCAGCCCTGCAGTATCTGAGCAAGGCAAGCAGGAGATGGTGGCCTGCAGTCAAGCCAGGAAGTCTGGCTTAGGGTGAGGTTCAGGTCCAGTGATCACCAAGCAGGCCCACAGCGATAAGGCAGTGCCAAGATCAAGCGAGGAAGTCAGGCTGCAGTTGGGGTCCAGATCAAAGGGCTCTGTGGCCAGACAAGAGCATGGGCATGGACACTGGCATGGGCATGGGCATGGGAGAGTCAGAGGCCGATCTGGAGACCAGTACTCCTACAGCATAGGGTAGGGTAGGGACTTAAGGCCTGGAGCTCCTAGGCCCATGACTGTGGATGGAGGCCTCAGCTGAGGCTGATCAGGGTCATTTAGGTTAATTAATTGCCTCAGGCCTCTGACATCCTCCAGACTTCAAGAGGAGTTGAACTGAGTCCATGTAGCTAAGCAGAGAAGTAAGCCTGAGGGGAGATAAAACGGAAGGACCTCCTGATGTTTGTTTTGCTGAAGACTCGGAAGAAGACAAAGCACTTTTGACCCCCTGAGTAGCCAGTGTCACCTCAGTCTCAAGGCCTGGAGAAAGAGTCTCTCTGACCATTCTGCTCCTCAGAAGTCCTTGTATCCAACTTGGGACTTTATGGCCTGTATGGTGTACAAGACTGGATGAAAAACTGGCTGGATTAGTGGTCCCATTGGGCAATGGGGAATGGTCCACACTCTACCCAAAGTCCAGCTACAAACAGAACTCTTTGGGAGTCTGCTCTGAGACCTCTCCTGTTTAGTAGCTTTACCAATGACCTGAGAAGTGTACGGGGTTGACCTCATCGAGTTTTTGGATGACACAAAACCAGAGGGAGGCAGTCAATTTGTTCAACGGGCAGACTGCCATTTCAAGGGAGCTAGACAGCAATGCCAATTCCTCTGGTGTTTGAGGAACAGGCCAAAAAGAAGTGTCCCGATCCATCCTGACAGAAGGAAACATGGGACAGACTAACCCTTTATAAAGATGATAGAGGAGACTGACTGGCTGGGTAGAAACATCTGCATCTGGAACCCCACCACCCCATACAAGAAAGACACTTCTAAGCTTTCATGAACTCAGCAGAGACCACTAGAGCACCTGAGTTGTGAGGACAAGCTGAGGAAAGTGGCTCTTGTTTAGCTTGATGAAGAGACAGCTTAAAGAGAAGGTACTAGCAGCCTTCCAGCACCTACCAGGAGATTACTGAAAAGACACAGCTGGGCTGTTTACAGAGGTGCATGGCAGAAAGACAAAAGACATGGTCATAACCTGAAACAGGGGAGATTCTGACCTGGAATAGGGAGAACACTGACCCTGAGGACAGACAGACATTGGACCAAGTTGCCCAGGCAGGCTACGGAATGTCCATCCTTTGAGGTTTTCAAGACCCCACGGGACACAGCCCTGACCACCAAGTCTGACTTCACTGGAGACCATGCTCTGAGCAGTTGCTTACCACAAATGGCATCCCAGGGTCCCCCTCTCCCTTTGCTTTCAGTGGAGAGACAAGGGAGCCTACTTGTCATGAGGTGCAAATCAACAGAGGTGGGAAGTGTCATGCCCTCTTGCTCCCCTTGACCTAAAGCCAGAGCAAAGGAGAACCCTGTGCAGCATTCCTTCAGGAGGGTGGAGTCCTAACTGGCAGTCTAGATCAGTAGCTGAGCTCACTTGAGCCCCCAGCAAGATAGGCACCTTTGCTGCTAGGAAAGGTTTGGGTTTCCTCTCTCCTGAACAGGCAGAGCCTGGCACCCCTGAGGGTGATCCATCCTGGCCCACATTACCAGCCTCCTCAGCTTGGAGGAAGTGGCTCCTTTCTCCCCACGGACCATTCAGGGAGCCTGGAAGGAGAAGCTGTGGCACATATCTCATTGTAGTTCTGCTCCATGAGTCTGAAGAGATCACGGCTCATTCCCCTGGCTCATTTCCACTCTTCCTAAGAGCACAGAGATCCAGGGGAGGGCAGCTCAGGGCTTTCATCCCCACAGGGCTTCAGCTGCACAGCGCTCACTTTCTGCGACACAAAGAGAGCCTTGAGCTGCAGCAGGAACCTTCAGGAGACTCTTCTATAATCCCAGGAGGCACTGCAGAGCTGGTGACATTCAGGAGCTCCTGAAGACTCACAGAAGGAGATGCTGATAGTGTGCAAGAGCAGAGCAATGACTGAGTCACGGGTCAGAGTCTGCAGGCAGAATTGGAAAGGGGAGGATGGAATGGGGAAGAGGCAGAGCAAGGCACCCAGATCTTGCCTTTCATCCTCCATTACCCTCAAAGGAAAGGTTATCACATCCTGCTGGGGATTACAGGTAGGTGCTGGATTTGCTGAGGCAGAGATACAGGCAGCGTGGTTGTCAGTACAGTCAGAGCTGTGGGGGATAAGCTAATGGGCACTCACGCACCTCAGTGGACATGAAGAGGTTGGGGCAGAGTGTATGGGGCCAGTGTGCCAATACATGTCCCTTATTTCCTCAGCTCTCTTCATCTCTCTCTGTCTCTTTCTCCTTCTTGCTTCTATCTTAGGGATCGATCTCAATCCCTCACCTCTCTCACAGCTGTCTCTCAGCCATCCACATGGGATGTGACTTACTGGGAGCAGTGAATCTGAGGCACCCTCCCCATAGAAGCACCTTCAGGAACAAGGCATGCCAGTGTATGCTGGGTGAATCACTGAGTAAAAGGGCTCCTCCATCCCAGGAACTCTCTGGGCTGCCTAGGTGCCTGCCTTGGTCATCTCCAGCTCTCTGTAAATGGTATAAAGTTTTGACACAGGGAATCATCAGGCACAGTGTTTTGTCTGACCTGAGCATTATGAAAGCCCAAGGAGGAGGCGTGGGCAAAGTGCTCTCTCTTTTAGCCAAGGACGTTCCCTGGGCAGGCAATCCGGCATGTATCAGGCATGTACTGGAAACCTGTGCTTGATGATGATCCTGCACTGCCCCAGCCCCACTCACCCTCAGGACAATCCTCTGTCTTCATTGCAATGCTGAGCAGGGAGCCCTGAGAACTCAGATGGGAATACTGAGGTCCAGGTGCTGTGCTGCTGCAGGGAGGCAGCCCAAATGCATTCAGAAATTGAAGGTGAGGAGGAAAAGATGTTCAGAAAATGATCATAGAATCATAGAATCATTAAGGTTGGAAAAGACCCTTAAGATCATCGAGTCCAACCGTTAACCCAGCACTGCCAAGTCCACCACTAAACCATGTCCTCAAGCACCACGTCACCCCTGTCCTTTTCCCCTCCTCCTCATGCAGCATCACTTTTCCTCATTTGGCTTAGACAGCTCAGGTACCTTGTCTCTGGAATTCAGTTTTCCCTGCCCTTCTCTCCCAAGTTCCCATCTGCTTGTACATCTCCTGTCTAACAGACCCTTTGCAGTGCCTTCAACTACCAAGCTGGTAACTCCTGGCCACTCTTGGTCAGTGGAAAGAGATGGACTGTCCAGGGACAGAATTGTCTCATCAGAAAGCAACTGTTTCAGGGAGTTGAGACCACTAATCCTGTTCAGGGTCCATTCTTCCCCAGAGTGAAGAAACAGTCTATGGCACAATGTGTTCCCTCAAAGGCTTTTTCACATGATGGGGCTTTTCTGTCTGGCCCATCTTTCTGTTGCTTGAAAGCAGGACTTGGCTAATGCCTATGCTGGGTACTACTGGGAAGAACTTCATGTGTCATAATCTAATGTGAGCAAATGAACATTCTCTTTTATTCCACAGAAAGAGGTGCCTCAATGCAGTAACTCATCTCTCTCATCAGAGGAGATTCTTCTAAGAAGAGCAGTTCGGGTCTCTTGAAGAACCTGTTCCTGCCCTTTCACTAGGAATGGAGCCCCTAAACTAAGTGGGAATTCAGTCAGATGAGGGAAAACCTCCATGTGGTCTCTGGCAATGACTTCTTCCCAATTCCTTTTTACAACAAACACAGAAGCGCATGCCCTTCCTCAGGTTCCCGTCCTGTCAAGTTGGGAAAAGAAGGTCCTACAGCACTTCATGGAGAAAGAGGAATGGGACAACCAGACATCACCAGTGGAGTTCCTCCTGCTGGGACTGAGTAATGTCCACAAGCTTCAGATCCCTCTCTTTCTCCACTCTCTCATGATCTACATGGTGACTGTGTTTGTTAACATCCTCATTGTTGTGCTGGTGGTGGCAGATTGGCATCTTCACACTCCCATGTACATCTTCCTGGGGAATTTCTCCAGTGTGGAAATCTGCTATACCTCCACTATCCTGCCCAGGCTGCTGGCCAGCTTCCTAACCAGGGACAGAACCATTTCTGCTCAAGGCTGCGTGACACAATTCTTTTTTTTTGCCTGTTGTGCAGGTACCGAGTGTTATCTGTTGGCCATCATGTCCTATGATCGGTACTTGGCCATATGCCACCCCCTGCTCTATGCCAGCCTCATGCAGCAGAAGCTCTGTTTCCAGCTGGCGGCTGGGTCTTGGCTAGCAGGATTACTAATGTCTACCGTAGTCACTGGGCTACTTTCCAACTTACACTTCTGCGGTCCCAATGCAATTGATCACTTCTTCTGTGATTTTGCCCCATTGCTGGAGCTCGCCTGCAGTGACACCACGGTGCTTAGACTGGTTACTTTCATCATCTGCTTTCTGGATGTGGTCTTCCCCTTTGTGTTCACCTTGGTATCCTATATCTGCATGATAGCTGCGATCCTGAGGATCCCAGCCGCCACGGGGAGGCAGAAGGCCTTCTCCACCTGCTCCTCTCACCTCAGCGTGGTCACTGTTTTCTATGGTACCCTCATCGTTGCCTATATGATACCCAGAACAGCCTCACTGAGGCAGCTCAAGACAGTGCTATCCTTTTTCTACACCATCCTCACGCCCATGGCCAATCCACTCCTCTACAGCCTGCGGAACAGGCAAGTCAAGGGGGCTCTTGGAAATGCCCTCAGAAAGACTGTGGCCTGCATCGAGAGCTCCTACCAGTTGTGACCCACCAGGAATAAACAGGTTGTGGTTGTGTCAAGTGTGGACAACTCAGAAGTGCATATTTTGTGTACCAGGTATATCTTTAGAAGTGCAGAATCTGGGGACTGTTTGGAGAATGAGAAGTGGGAAAAGAGAATTGGTGTCTTAAGGAAACACAGGTCTGGTGCTGAAGAGTGTAAAAAACTTCCCTGGCTTGCTTCTTGCTTTAAAGTAACCACAGTTGTGATCCTGCAAGTGGGAGCTGTTGAAATGCCACCTGCCCAGGACTGACAGAAAACTTACTCTAAACATGCTGTTTTCTCTTCTGTTACCCAGCCAAGCTGAGGGGTGGGGGTTCCTGTGTGTCTGGGATTCCGCAGGACATCTTCATATTGACCGTGAGAAGGGGGCAGCTGAATCAAGCCCTTCCACTGGACATGTCTAGATCTGAGTAGATGAATCCCATCCCTCCTGTTCTCTGCGCTGTCTAGCAGAGGAGAACTGTGAAAGCTAGTCTGATAGGACCAGCCCCTCTGGAGAAAAAAAAAAAAAGAAAAGTAGATCCTTCTTCAGAAGAAGGGTACCTGAGTTGGGTATCACCTTCCCAAATTTTTTACCACAGAAATCATTACTTTCCCCTTCTTTCCTTCTCCTAATCTGACCCCCCTCCAGTCCCCCTCCCCCAATGTAATTACTTATTTGTTTCCCACTGGCTGACTTAGATATTGCAACCTGAGTCCTCCTGTTTTCTTCTTTCTTGCAAAAGAGAGCAAGGTCATGCTCATGGGGCACGACTGAGGACATCCACCCCCAGCAGTGGGCTTTCCCCATTTCCTAGCCTGAGGCATGCGCACAAGATGGAAATGTCTCCATCACCCCTGATTGAAATGTCTCCATTTCCCTGATGGAAATGTCTCCATCACCCCTGATTTGCGCAAGGGCCTTCAGCCCTGACGTATTCCCACAACACACTTATTCCTCCTCCACCCACAGACATAAATCCCTTCCCACTTCCAGGCTCAAATCATGGCTGCAAGAAGTTGATGCATTCCAGAAGAGGCCTTGAGCTTCTTGGGGTGGGATGCCATCGGAGCCATCATGCGCATCATCGGAGCCATCATGCGCTGGGATGCCATCGGAGCCTGGGGGCACATCAGTCCAGGGAGGGCATTTCCCTCACCCTGTTGCACTGCTGCTGCTGCAGAGTTGGGGACAGGTGTGGCACAGATGGCTGTTGCCCTGGGTGGCAGAGGAGGCTCAGGGGAAAGGATTTTCTCCTCTCCATTGACCCATCCTGGAGCGGGCCAGAGTGTGGGAGCAGCACCTGCAGCAAGAGCCTCCTTCTGCCCCATTGCCCTGCAGAGACCTTGAAGGGGCAGCGCTCTGCAGTGCAGCCCTGTGCCAGGATCAGGCCCCAGCAGAGAGGCAGTCCCAACTTGCCCCACATCAGAAGGATTCAAGTGCTGTTTGCTGCAGAGGGTCCCTGGGCACCCAGGGGAATACAGGACTTGTCATAGGCACATCACGGGAGGAGAGTGCCTCTCCTGCTGGCAGGTGTCAAGGGGATGTAGCTCAGTGGCAGAGCACCTGCTTTGCATGTGGGAGGTCCTGGGTTCAATCCCCAGCATCTCCAGGGGTACTTTTGCCCTGACTCCCCAGCCTCAGGCAGGTGCGGGCTGGAGCTCGGGCACTGGTCCTCTCCAGGCCCTGTGGGCCTGCCCTGCCCACCCAGGGCTTGCCTGTGAGGTGAGGAGGGCTGTGGGAGGGCTGTGTGTGCTGCTTCTGCTGAGCCCCCTCTTGGAGGAGAAGCAGGCAGCTGTGGTGGACCTGAGCTCAGGTCACTGCCCTGCACCACAGGCCCACCCCACCGCCCAGGGACAATGCTTGGCAGCAGAGTGTGGGGAGACCTCAGGGAGGGGAAAGGTGTCAGCAGCACACTAGGAATCATTTCTGGCTGCACTGAGAGATGTGGTGTGAGGGTGCTGGTCCAGCCCAGGCGTCCTTTGGGACCAGGGCCACACTGCCCTGGTGGCTTTCCAGGGATAAGGGTCTGACATTGTCCTGGAGATCCCATACCGCATAGGGAAGCGCTCCTCTGTGCCAGCAGGTAGGGCTGTCTGAGTTGGACGAGCCTGGGCAGGGCTGTGGGACTCCCAGCTGGAGGAATGACATTTCTTATCCTGACCCTGTCTCCAGGTCCTTCTCCTTCCACCATCACCACTGGCTTAAGCAGAGCCTCAGCTCAGGGCATGTGGAGCTCCTGAGGTCAGACACAGCCCTGCAGAGGTGGGGCTGGTAGGGCTGGTGCCCACCTCTTGTTCCTGGGGTGTTTGGTGTCTCTGTCGATGCTGCGCTGGTGGGATCAGGGAGGCACAGGCCTGTCCACAGCCGTGTACAGGCGGGAAGGGCCAGATGGTGCCTTGGCTGCTCCCCCAGCTAAAACACCCACAACCAAAACGGAGTGTGAGACACGGCCTTTCACTGAAGGGTGCTCAGCCCCCGGGAACAGTGAGCCCAAACTAAGAGAAATAAGGCTGCCCTCCTGTTGGCTTTCCACACCCATGCTCTGCCCAGTGTGGGGCAGCAGTGCTGAGAGTCGGGGGTCTCACTGTGACCCCCCTCAGGTAGGTCCTCAGGAGCTGCAGGAGCAAGCACAGATCTGGGGCACAGTGACAATCCTGCTTTGCTGCATAGAATGGACCCAGCCCACAGGGCCAGACTGTTCACGTCCAAGAATGCCAGGGCTGGAGCTTATCCCAGTGGGAGTTTTCTAGGGGATGGAGGCTTTTTTTTCATGCCCATGCATATCACCCATCACCGTGGGAGTCTCGCCCTGGGAACACTGCTCTCCTGTGGCAGCTGCCAGCAGGAAGGCTCCAGGGTATGGAGCAGAGGGATGTGTGAGCCTGGGATTCCTCCAGATCCCCCCAGGGGTGGAGGAGCTCCCAGCAGGGAATGGGGCAATGCAGAAGTGGGAGAGGATGTTGGTGACAGCCGCCTCCTCCCCTCTTCTCTAGGGCCAGATCCTGCTGTTGGCAGCAGTACTAAGCTGCAGCAACTCCCCATAGGGAGCCAACCCACCTTCCAGCCTGCAGCAGAGGAGCCTTTCAGGGAAGAGCTGGAGGGGTGTGGAGACCCACCAGTGGGAGCAGGGAGGGCAGTTTGGGCACCAGGTCCTGCCCAAGTATCAAACTCTTCTCCCCTCCTGGCTTCTGTGCTTTTTCTGTCCATGGGCGCAGGGGCTGGTGAAAGCCCCAGCCAAGGGAGAGGGACCCTGGCTCAGCTCCCAGCAGCACCTGTTTTAGGGGAGGGACACAAAATCTCCTCTGCCATGGGAACGTGCCCACATGAGCATCCTCCTGGATGGGTCCTTCTCCAGGCCAGGGGCCAGACCACGGCTTTTGGCTGCAGCACACATCTCGTGGGGATCCTTTCTCCATCCCCCGGCCCTTCAACAGCGCTGAGGGAAAGGTGCCCCCATCCCCCCTGCTCCCATCCCTCCTGTACCTGCACACAAGTACTGCCCCAACACAAATCCAAACTGACACCCCTGGCGAGGCAGCAGGAGGGCAGGGGTGGGGGCTGGAGGGGAGCAGGAGGAGGGGATCCCAGGGCTGCTGTGGGGCCTTACAGCCCCTGCTCAGGAAGAAGGCAGCTCTGTGCCTGTGACAAGAGTGCTCGGGGGTCTGCGAGGGCCCAAGGCAGCAGAAACAGCCCATGGAGACTGGGGTCCTGGCAGAGCATGAGGAGAGGGAATTCCAGCCCCGTGTGTCCCAGAAAGTGGCTCTGCACCCTGTGCTGGGGCAGTGTGGAGCACAGCTGCCTCTTAACCATTGTTAAAGCCATTTTGACTAGAAACTGCCTGTGGCCAGCAGGATGGAAATGGCTCTGTCAGCAGGATTATTCCCCAGGCACCAGGGGCTCTCGCAGCCCCACAGCCTGACCCCGAGCCTGCTGTCCCTGAGATGCGCCCCTTCCCTACCACTGTGCCTTTGTTCTCTGCTCCCCTGATCAGCCCCAGGGAGATGACCCGACACCTGGGCAGGCAAGCAGCAGCTCTGGGTCAAAGCCCCCAGAGACTTTTAATAAGAACCAATATGGATGCACAGTGTGAAAATGGGAATAAAAATAGAGGAAACTCCCAGCCATTTCTGCTGCCCGTGGTAAAGGGAGATGGTTCCCTGGTGCTCACAGCTCTCCCAGCTGCACAGGCCTCTCCTCCCTCCTGCCTGCACCCAGCTGCACAGCAGGGATGGGCTCTCCTGGCCTGGGGCTCAGGGACTGTTGGGCACCAAGCTCCGCTGTCACAGCCTTTGTGTCCTCACGGGGATGTGCCACAGACACCTCCTCAGCATCATCATAGCCCATGCTCCCCAGGGACACGGACGAGGTGTCTCCTTCAGCTCCAGGGACACCAGCACTTCTCCGGCAGTGCAGGCTGCTCACTGCAAACAGCAAGGCAGGACATTGCAGTTTGCCCCATGGGGTCTGTACATCACCTTCCTCCCCACTCCTCACCACATTCAGCTCCTTCTCCCACCCCAAGTCCCTCCAAGGAAAACTCCTGGGTCAGGTTCCCCCTTCCCAGGAGGTCTGGGTGTCAGTACGGTAGTGACTTGGGTGGCACCAGGGATGGCACCCCAGGAACCAGCAGCGCTATCTTTCCCTCTCACCTCCGAATGCATCCCTGGGCCCCGCTCCCTCCTCTGGTGCCCCGGGCATTTCCCAAGCTCCCTGCCCAGGGGCAGCATCATCCCCAGGGTCAGAAACCTCCCTGGCATCATCATAGCCATCCACTGGGTCACCTCCGGGCAGGACAAGAACATCTGAAAGGAGAGGGCAGCTGGTGACAGTGAGAAGACACATCCTGCAGAGCAGAGGAGACTAGGATGCACAGGGACATAGGGCTGACACACTGGCATTGGCAGCACCACAGGAGACCCCCATGTCCTCCCCATCTGTGATGGTGACACTCAGTGACACCTCTGTCCTTCACATGGCTGCAGGGAGATCAACCCCTTCCTGCCTCCATTACCTGGTGCTGATCCCACACCATCCTCCTCCTCGCTGTCCCCAGGGGAGGGCTGCAGCTGGGTCAGGGACTCCTCTGAATAGGAGCCTGGCGAGATGCACAGCGGGTGTTAGGGAGCGAGCCCCACGGACCTGTCTCATGGTCAAGCGCTGCTGGGGAAGGGGGAAACACAGAGCTGGGGCTGCATGGGGAGGAGGGCTGGGAATCACCCTGCTCCCCCGGGGCAAACACCGTCTCAAAGGTGCTCCCAGAGCTGCCCTAGCGCAGCCCCTTCCCTCACTCCTCGGGTGTCACGTGGGGTGCAGGGGCAGGAAGAGAGGGGCTGTCCAGCTGGGATGGGCAAAGCTGGTTGGTAGGAAGCTCCTCTCCCGGGCCCAGGACCCGGATGCTCTCCCCACAGACCACACGGCCCCAGCGCTGCAGGGACCATGGGCCGGGAGGCTTCAGGGGATCAGCCCTGTGTTGGGGCCAGGGGAAAGGGTCCTGCAGATCGCCCTCCAGGGAGGACCCACACCCACCTGAGCGACCAAACCTTGCCTGCTTCTCCCACACTGGGCTGTAACCAACCTCCTCATACACGGCCTCGGGGAAGAGCTCATGAGCCCTCCTGGAGCCTGGGGACAGAGGCAGGGCTGGCACAAGGACAGGCAGAGGGGCGATGGGACCCCACTGTGCTCCCCCAAACCTGTTCCTTTGGCCAGCCCAGGACTGGTCCGACAGCACAGCCCCATTGTACTGTCCAGGCACGGCTGCCACATCCCCAGTGAGGGCAACATTGCTGTGGAGATTATCTGGGGCAGCATCACTCTCACATCATCCTTTCGGAGACAGCGCTCATGCCCCTCTGGCCCCTGGGTCTTTCCCCCCTTGTCTGACCTTGGAGCGGCTCCCATGTTTCCTCACCACCTGGAGCTGCCCCTTATCTGCCCCATGGTCCTATAGCAGGGCCCCTGCCCTGCTTGGGGATGGACAAGGATGGGCAGGGCTGGGCAGAGGGACAGCTTGGGGGCCTGACACCATGGAGATGGACTCTACTGCCCCATGCTCCTCCTGCCATCTGCCTTGCCCCAGAGCCCCCTCCAGCACTACCCAGAGCACTGCCAGCCTTGGCCATCTCCACTCTGCCATTTCTCTCCTCGCCCCATCACTACCTCCCCCTGCCTCTGGGCTCTCTCCACCCCTTGCTGCTGGTGCCCCATGGCCAGGCAGTCAATGGGGTGGTGCATGGGACAGGTGGCAGCACACAGTCTCATCCCCCCAGCTCTGCCTGTGCCCCTCAGTGACACCCTGCAGCACCCCACAGCCCTTCCAGGAGGCATGGTCCCTGGGACTGCTATGGAAGGACCCACCTCTGCACCCAGCCCTGGCGCTTAGCACTTGCCCAGCCAGGAGGGCCAGGAGCAGGCAGAGAAGGGCCCCCAGGATGATGCAGATGATGACGGGCACTGAGACTCTCCCGCTGCTGGTCAAACGACCTCGGGTAGGATCTGCATGGGCAAGAACATGGAAGGGGCAACACCAGGCCTGGGAGAGGTGGGGGCAGCACCAGTCCTGACTCCCATCACTCAAGGCCGCACAGGGTGGAAGACCCCAGGGCTGAGTAATGGGGAAGCTTCCACCCTGCTGAGGAAATTACAGCCCTCCCCAACTCTCCCACCACCACCCCAGAGCCTCCTCCTGGGAGTTTCACACCCCAGCAAGGAGCCCCTTCCATCCAGCTGTGGGTCACAGCCTGGTGCTGGGGATACCCAGCCTCAGGCGGGAGGACAAGTTACCTGCTCGGGGTGGGGATGCTGCTGTCCTGGCTGGAGCTGCAGAGGAGGAAAAGGAGAGCTGGGCTGAGAGGACGGGTGTGTGGGTACTGGGGAGCCTCCTTCCCAACACGCCCTGGGTGTGTCTGGAGATGTCCCTGACACACCCCACCCAAACTGCCCCTCCAGTAGTGCTAGAAAGGGAGGCCGGGACAGGGCCCACGGCCTCTGCTCTGGGCAGCAGGCAGGGTGGCACAGGCAGCCCAGGGGACAGCCCTGGGGCTGCAGGGCCCCCCAGGCAGTGGCCTGAGGACACCCAGCTCCACTGAGGCTGCTCCCCACCTGGCGCCAGGCTCCTGCACTCTGCAGGAATGGTCTCGCTCTTGGGAGGTCAGGGGCCATGCCAGGACCAAGTGGGTGAACGGCCTTCTCTAGCTCCCTGCCAACACCTGAGCAAGAGGTCCCCGTCCTGCCGCTCACCTGAGCAGCGCACAGCAGCGTCTTCATTATGCCGGCAAGCACCGCCATCCCCGGGCCGGGCCCAGCAGTGCTGCAGGGACAGCTCCATCCCCCGGCACTCCACCTGCTCCAGCCAGATGGGGCCTTGCCCCATCCCAAATGCAGCCTCATTCAGGGCAAGACAGTTTAATATGTGGAGGAGTGGATCTCACAGCAGGAGATCGATGCCCAGCCTGTCTCTGAGCAAAGGATATTTTGGAGAACACACCCTCCTCCCCAGTTTTATTGCTGACCATGACATCATATGGCATGGAATATTGATTTGGTCAGCTGGGGTCAGCTATCCTGGTTTTCGTCCTCATAGTCAGGGCAGAGCGAGAAACAGAGAAGGCCTTGATGCTGTGCACGCACTGCTCAGCAATAGCTACAATGTCGGTGTGCTGTCAAAGCTGTTTTGGCCACCAAGGCAAAGCACAGCACCACAGGGACTGCTAAGAAGAAAATTAACTTCATCTCAGCCAGACCCAGTAAAATCTCTACCCCTTATTCCATACTGTGTGCATCCTGCTCAGCTCCTACAGTATTCAATACATTTCCATCCACCACCACCACTCCCTTCCCCATCCTTTGACAGGACATAGATACAGCATACTGGGTTTGCCTGGTCTGGCTCAGGTGGACGTGGACAAGTCCCAGCGCACTCCTGACTTCTCCCCTCACTCAGTCAGCCAGAGCTTTTTGAAGCATTCAGTCAGATTATCAACCTCAGGACAAGGAATCACATGTATCACGAGCCCACACCCCACACTGGTCTTACAGGTAGCTGTCAGATCCCCCACAACCCTGGGGAAAGGGAGTTCCCCACCAGCACCCTTCCCCTCTCTTTGGCACCTCAAAATCCAGTTTGCTGTTCATGGGATCATTGGCTAGTTGCTCTCGTTCACATGGGCTTTGCTCAGATCCTCTGTGGGTCTTTTCCATATGGTCCCCATGCACATATTCTTCTGAAGTTGGCATTTTGTCCTGTTTTTTTTCATGTTCACAGACAGCATTGCCTGTGTCTTGCAGCAGAGAGAAAAGCTGAGAGTCTTCCCCAGTTCACCCTGTGTGGCCATCCTGCTGGGCTGGGCTGGGATGCGGGAGCCTCCTAGGCTGGTTCACAGGACTGGGCTCTTCTTTGTATGCTGACAGGATTTGTGCCAAGGGCCCCTTGGTGGCCTCCTGGGAGGGGGCCATAGCCCTCAGGAATGTTCCAGCTTGGCTGTGTCCTCACCATGCTCCTGAAGTTCCCCCCACCCCAGCCCATGTCTGGGCTGCTTCTGCAGCCTGGTAAAGTGCGGGACCTCGACCCACCCTTGTACTTTGCTTTCTATTCACATTTAAACTCTGATTGTTCCTTCTGGTAGCTCTTATCAAAGAAGGTTTTCTCCATTTTATACCTATGTTGCAATGGCTATATAGACTCAATTTCTCTGCCTTTATAAATGTTTACATATATCTATATAAATGCATACACATGTATATGTTTATAGAGGTATATGTATTTAAAATATTGTATCTAGTCATAAATAAATAAAAATATAGTTATACTTATTTGAACACTCAGTTTTAGATATCTTTCTAAAAATGTTTATATTGTATATAAATGTACATATATTTCTATCTGAGCACGTCCTTGTCCAAAGGAGGCAGGCAGCCAATCAAAGGGCTGCATGGGAACACATGAGTCTGACAGTGTCAAAGAAATGGCTGCCAGCCAACCACAGTGCAGTACGAGAACCTGTGGGGAATGAGGCTGTCACAAGTGGCGGCCTCCCTGTACGTAATGACAGGGGGCTTCCCTTGCCGACTGCTTCTGGGCGCAGCGGGAGGGGAGGTTCCTCTTGCCAGCCAATCACAGGATTTCCTGAGAAGACGTGGGTTTGATGCTCTCAAGCAATTGCTGTCAGCCAATCACAGAGCAGTGTGATGTTGAAGATCATGGCGGCTCACTGTCATAAAATGGTGGCACCACATCATAAAATGGCACCACCACGCCCCAAATGGCAGCCTAAAACAAAATGGTGGCCAAAACAAAATGGCAGCCCCAGTGTTTGCAGGGGAAGAGCCTTCTGGGTCAGATGTAATTCCAGGTCAACCAGAAGGGGTGGCTGCTCCTTCCAGCCAATCACAACCAAGCACGTGACCCGTAGAGGGGAGTGCCTTCTGGGGCAAATGGCCCCTGAGGCAGCTGGGAAGGGGCGGGACTTCTGCTGGCAGCTGGTGGGCACGGCATGGTGCGTGTCTGCCCTCCGGTGGCGGTGGTGCCTGTGCTCCTGGTGTGTTCCAGGGCCATGACCCAACTGAGCACAAGGAAGGCTCGTGGTGAGGTAAAAATGCTCCTTTGAACCGCTGTCAGAGAACGGGTCACTGCGGTGTCAGAGCTTCAGTGTCTGTGCCTGACATGAGAACTTTCCCGCCTCCCTGTGCTTCCAGGCTGCACAACCCTTCTCCAAAAAACCGCTGCGGGACCCTCCTGGGTCTCGTGGGAAAGTGTGCACGACTGTGCTGAGGATCCCCTGGGAGCAGGGACAGCACAAAGCCTTTTCCGCGTGCCTCCTCCCCTGGCCATGGTCTCCCTCTTTATCAGCACCTGAAGCTCCCCTCCATCTCCTCCCCATCCCTGGGTCTGGTGATGGCAGCTCTGTACTCAGTGGTGCCTCCAGCAGTGACCCCCTCATCTACAGCATGAGGAACCAGGAGCTCAAGGGTGGAATTAGGATCCCATGAAAGTTTCTGCAATAGTGATCAACTCTCCATCTCTCTCCACAAATGACTCCCAGGATATCCCATCCAAACCTGGTGCTTTGGTGTATTATCATTATTTTTGTCATTACCATTTAACTTTACCATTATTGTTACTTGTGGTTATGATGTTCCTAAAGAAATGTTTGGATTTGTCTCGCTTCTCCAGAGGCATGAACCTGCTCTGTCTCACCTGGAGCCTGGGTAAGAGTGTGTCTAATGCCGGGGCAGAGCTGACTGCCCCATAGCCTCTCTGTAATAAAACGGGATCTCCCCCGTGCAGTGGGGAGATGAGCAGCAGTCATCCCCATCCAGCTGGAGCTGCCCCACACCCTGAGCAGCAAGGCCAGTGTGGAGTCGCCCTGTGACCCCAGGCACCACAGCCAAATCACTCTGCAGAGCAGCATTGCCAGCTCGGGGCCCTGCAGGGGTGGTGGGGAGGGGGCGAGGAGCGGCCAGATAGATGAGAGGAGGGTTAGGGAGAGCTCAGAGCAGAGATGACCTGGGCTGGAAATTGCCTCAGAGACAAAAATACCAGCTGTCCTGGTTTCAGCTAGGAAAGAGTTAAATTTTTTCCTAGTAGCTGGTATAGTGCTGCGTTTTGGATTTAGTATGAGAGTAATGTTGATAACACACTGATGTTTTAATTGTTGCTAAGTCCCTGCATCCTCCTTCTTGCCGTGCTTCAAGACAAGACATTTGCTGTCTTCACATCATCAGGAACCTCAGCAAATCCCTTTGACCTTTCAGACATGATTTCAAGGGGCCTTACAAGGACATCAGCCATCTTCCTCAGCACTCATGAGTGCATCCCCTCAGGTCCCAAGGACTTATGCATGTGCCGTTTGTTTCAATGATGTTCCCTAAGCTGAGACTCCTGCACCAAGGGGAAGTCTTCCTTGCTCCTTGCCTCTGGTCTTGGGGGCCTGGGATTCCTGAAGGTTGGTCTTACCAGTAAACGCAGAGAGGAAGAAGGCGTGGAGTACCTTGGCCCTCTCTGTGTTCTCTGTCACCAGGGTCCCACCCCATCTAGCAGCAGACCCACATTTTCCTGAGCCTTCCTTTTGCTGCTGGCATCATTGTTAAATCCTTTCTTGATGCCCTTCATGTCCAGATGGAATTACCAGATTGAGATTGAGATGGGCTTTGGCTTTCCTAACACCCTCTCTGAATGCTCGGGACGCCGCTGGATCCATGGTGGTGACTATCCTTTGCTTCTCTCTCTCTGGATGCTTGCTTAATTTCCTCCTAATATTTCCTGCCTTTCCTATCGCTTTACTCTTTTATATTTACCCAATAAAACGTCTGATTGGCGGCATATGACCTCGTTTGTGTCTTCATTTCGCCCTTGGGATCATTACAAACCTTCCCCGAGCCTGACAATCAGACCGGATCAATGCACGCAACATGAGGAGTAAACCTGATGGAATAGAGACCTGTGTGTAGTTGAGGGCTACAATCTTGGTGGGATCACGGAGGAGTGGTGGGATGGGTCCCATGACTGGAGCGTTGCAATGTAGGCACACAGGCTCTTTCCAAAGGAAAGGCTGGGAAGACGAGGATGGGGAGCTTCCCTTTATGTGAGAGAGCAGCTGGAGTGTGTGGAGCTCAGCCTGGGGATTCATAAGGAGCCAAATGAGAGCTTATGGGTGAGGATTAAAGAGAGGACAGGTGAAGGTGACATTATAGCGGGTGTCTGACCCCACCAGTTTGCAGCCTCAAGTGCGCAGTCCCTGGTCCTCATGGGGCACTTCAGTCATCCCGATAGCTGCTGGAGGGACAATACAGCAGGACATAAGCAACCCAGGATGTTCGTGGAGTGCACTGAAGATAACTTCCTCCTCCAAGTGATGGAGGAGGCAACAAGGAGAGATGCTCTGCTGGGAATGTGAAGGTCAAAGGAGGGGCTCACGGGGGAATGTGAAGGTCAAAGACAACCTTGGCTGCAGTAACCAAAAGATGGTGGAGTTGGGGATCCTGAGGGCAGGGAAGAGGGTGAAAAGCAAGCTCACAGCCCTGGCCTTCAGCAGAGCAGACCTTGGCCTCTTCAAGGATCTGCTTGCAAGAAGCCCATAGGATAAGGCCCTGAGGGGAAGAGGGGTCCAAGAAAGCTGGTTAATATGTCAAGGGCAACAAGAAGAACTTCCATAAGTACTTAGGTGACAAAAGGAAGTCTAGGGAAAACGTGGGTCCACTGCTGAATGAGACGTGGGATCTGGTTACACGTACCGTGGAAAAAGCTGAGGTACTGACTGCTTTCTTTGTCCCAGTCTTTCCTAGCAAGACCGGCCTTCATGAGTCCCAGGTCCCAGAGGCCAGGAGGAAAGGCAGGAGCAAGGCAGACGTACCCTTGGTGGAAGAGGATCAGGTCAGGCAATCTTTAAGCAAATGAGACATGCGTAAGCCTGTGGGCCCTTATGGGATTCACCCACAAGTACTTACGAGTGCTGGCAGATGTCATTGTGAGGCCACTCTCAATGGTCTTTGATGGATCCTGGTGATTGGGAGAAGGGCCCAAAGACTGGTCGAAAGCAAATGTCACTCCTGTCTTCAGTAAGGGCAAGAAGGACGACCCAGGGCACTATAGGCCAGCCTGTCCCACCTCCATCCCTTGGAAGATGATAGAGCAGCGAATCCTGGAAACCATTTCTTGGCACACGAAGGACAAGAAAATCATCGGGAGTAGTCAGCATGAATTCACTGAGGGTTACTCATGGCTTGATCAACTTGATAAGCATCAGTGATGAAATGACTGGGCTGGTATACAAGGGGAGAGCGGTGGATGCTGTCTACCGAGACTTCAGTAAGATTTTCAACACTGTCATAGAAGCTGATGAAGCAGATGTTGGGTGGATTGAAAACTGGCTGAACAGCTGGGTTCAGAGGGTGCTGAGTAGTGGCATGAAGTTTTGTTGGAGGACAGCAAGTAGTGGTGTACCCTCGGGGTCAGTTCTGGCTCTGATGCTCTTGAACAATTTCTTTAATGATCTGGATGATGGGGCAGAGTGTACCCTCAGCAAGTTTGCTGATGGCACAAAGCTGGGAGGAGTGGCTGAGACACCAGAGTCATAATGCTGTGGACCTCAGGAAGGTCAACAAGGGGAAGTGCAAAGTCCTGCACCTGAGGAGGAGCAACCTCAGGCATCAATATATTCTGTGGGTTGCACAGCTGCAAAGCACCTCTACACAAGAGACCCTATGGGTCCTGGTGAACACCAGGATGAACGTGAGCCAGCAATACGCCCTTGTGGCAAAAAGGGCTAATGGTTTCTGGGGCTGCCTATGGTGGTATGTTGCCAGCAGGTCAAGGGAGGTGATCCTTCCTCTCTACTCAGCACTGGTGAGGCCTCACCTGGAGTACTGTGTCCAGTTCTGGTCTCTCCAGTACAAGAAAGACATGGACACACTGGAGAGAGTCCAGGGAAGGGCCACGAAGAGGATGAAGGGACTGGAGCATATCTCATTTGAGGACCTCACTGATTTGGACTAGCTGACCGACTTCCCAGCTTGATTCTTTAGGGGTTTTCAATGAAATAAGACTGTGGCCACCCACGTGCTAGACCCATGCGGAGTCACAGAGGCTTCGGGCCTTTCCTTTCTTCCCATCTCTTGGTCAGGCTCTGGCAGAAGATAAGAAGGTGAGTTTCTTGGCTGCCAATGATTGAAAGGGGTGAGGAGAGGCATCCCATGCAAAATGATCTAAAGGTTGTGCTAGTTCAAAACAGTTCACTTTGGATCCTGCCTCTGAAGCCTTAACTCTGCAGCAGGGAACCTCAAAGCTCTGAGATGCCTCCCTCTCCCTCTCTTTCATCAATTAAGTTGAGATTACCCCAGTCAGAGGCATTGTTTCCGTTCTGTTTGCAGCCTAAAGCACCCCATGGGTGTGGAGATACGCCAGGAAGCATTCAGAAGACACACTCCTCTGGACAAGAAGGCGGATGTTCCCAGCAATATCAGGTCTCATGGCTTAACCAATGCTTGTGTTCTGGGAGCTGGTCAAATGTCTTTTCTCCATTTCTGTAGCGGTAGCTTAGATTCCTGGCTCCTGTGAGGGCTCCATGAGGATGCTGACTTCTACTGAGAAACCGGGTCTGAGATCAGAGCTGGACCTGCTTTGAGACAGAGGTTGGACCAGAGACCTCCTGAGCTCCCTTCCAACCTGAATTGTCCTATGAGGTGGTTCTGCAGAGGCCCTCACCTCCAGCTGAATGCCTTCTCCTCAGGCTCACTGCAAGGCACAGGCTCATGGAGGTGTTCATGGGGAAGGGACTGCTGGGGCTCTCTGCTCCAGCCTCTCACCCAGAGAGGAACCATCACCAGCCCTGGGGTCAGGTTGGCTTTCGTTTTGTGGAGCGGGGACCTGAAAATCTCCAAAGGTGTAAATGACAGGGCCTGTGGGGGAGGTGAGCCTGATGCTGAGGAAGGACAAGGTGCTGCTGAAAATGGCCTTTGGTGTGGACATGCTGTGATTCAGGCTTACTGGGAAAATCACTGGCCTGTTCCTTGAACGTCTTATCAAGGCAGTGGGTAAAGGATGGGGAGAGAAAATCTGCCGCGTTTCAGAGCGGAGGCACAAGAGCAGAGGCTGCGCTGTGATGTGCTTCCTAGTCATGCACTGCCTGCATCTCCTGGATAGAGATGGGACAGGCCTGGCCTCGCTGCAGCAGTGGCAATCAGCTTCTTGCACTCAAGCACCAAATCCGCCTGCAATGCCCAGGGTTTTCTGTCACGCGCCTGCTCTGGACAGGGATGGCTTTCCTGTAGGTGCTGGGCTGTCCTTGCCAGCCCCATACAATTGTGCTGGAGATCCCTGGCATCTCACGCAGCACCTCGGGCCTGGAATTGGCCCTGACGCTGAGCAGCTGCCCAGAATGAGTTTGGCAACGTTGGGATGTACATGAGACAACTTTATAATTAATGGAGGTGGTGTAAGTGCAGCTGATGGAGAAGACATCAGCTTCGCTCTCCCTGTTGCACTGCACTCCACGTGGCCAGCTGACGAACTCCGCAGGTTGCCCTGAACATACTGTTTGGACAGTTTGTGTTGTCGATTCAGGTGGCCAAAGGAATTTGTCACCAGCCCCCAAGAGGCTTCCCCCAGATGATGTCCTGCCCCTCGGCATTGCTCCATTAGAACCTGAAGTTATCTACACGTAGTTTTACCACCTCTGGCACCTCAAAGGCCAAGAAGCTTTTGCGTGTAGCTTCCTGCCCTCGGTCTCCATTAATTAGCATGGGAGCGGAGACAAGAGGTTCCCATGCGGGTTCCTGGTTTGGGTACACCTGAACTGAGGCAAGCGGAATCACCAGTCCTGGGGGTTTGTGGGGAGCACGGGAGCAAGCTGAGTCCCCTTGCAGCTCCAGGACTACAAACGCCGAAGGAGATGCCTCAACTGACTCATCTGAATCCATTCTCTCGGCATGGGTAAAGGAAACCCCTCCCTGCCCCTCTCTGGTGTCTCTGTCTGATGGTGGGACAAGGAGCGAGTATTCCCGTACCTAACTCTGTCTCTGAGAGGAGAAGTGACACTGCTGGGAAGAAGTGTCTCTGCAGCGCTGAGAGAGGGGACATCAGTGGTTGCTTCGGTCTGTGTCAGAGTAGGTTCCCTGGGAGACCTGGAGACATCTCAAGGGCTCCATCTTCTCCTGCGCTGGGCCGGGCTCCTGGGATGGAGAGAGTTGAGGGCAAGCAGGCACCACTGCAGAGCAGCTCATCCTGAGCGCCATCACGTGGCGCGTACGGGCCAACCAGGGGATCAGGCCCAGCCAGCGTGGGTTTATGAAAGGCAGGTCCTGCTTGACCGACCTGATCTCCGTCCATGGCAAGGTGACCCGCTGGGCGGAGGAGGGGAAGGCTGGGGATGCTGTCTGCCTGGACTTGAGTAAGGCCTTTGACACCGTTTCCTGGCAGGGAGCCAGGGAGTCATACTGGGAGCACTGGGGTGGCACTGGGAGCACTGGGGGGAGCCAGGGAGCCACACTGGGACCAATGGAGCTGCACTGGGAGAACTGAGGGGAGCCCCAGAGCCGCACTGGGAGCACAGGGGCGCCACTGGGAGCACTGGGGAGAGCCAGTGAGCCATAATGGGAGCACTGGGGGGAGTAAGGGAGCCGCACTGGCAGCACTGGGGTGTCACTGGGACCACTGCGGGGAGCCAGTTAGATGCACTGGGAACACTGCAGGGAGCCAGAAAGCCGCACTAGGAGCACTGGAGTGTCACTGGGAGCACAGGGGCTGCACTGGGAGCATTGGGGCTGTACTGGGATGACTGGGGGGACCAGGGAGTGGTATCGGGTGCACTGGAGGGGGGCAGGAAGCCAAACTGGGACGAATAGAGCTGCACTGGGAGAAATGAGGGAAGCCAGGAAGACAAACTGGGAGTACTGAGTCTGCATTGGCAGTACTGGGGGGAGACATGGAGCTGAACTGGGAGCACTGGGGAGAGGCAGGGAGCCACACTTGGTGCAATGGGGGGAGCCAGGGAGCCACTCTGGGACCAATGGAGCTGCACTGGGAGAACTGAGGGGAGCCACAGAGCTGCACTGGGAGCACAGGGTTGGCACTGGGAGCACTGGGGCTTTACTGGGATGACTGGAGGGGACGAGGGAGTGATACTGGGCGCACTGGGCAGGGGGGCAGGAAGCCAAACTGGGAGTACTGAGTCTTCACTGGCAGTACTGGGGGGAGCCATGGAGCCGCACTGGGATCACTGGGGAGAGCCAGGGAGCCACCATTGGGACTATGGGGCTGCACTGGAAGCACTGGGGGGAACTGGGGAGATGCACTGGAAGCACAGGGGCAGCTCTGGGAGCACTGTGGCTTTACTGGGATGACTTGGGAGGACGAGGGAGTGATACTGGATGCACTAGCAGGGGCCAGGGACCTGCACTGGGAGCACTGGGGCAGCACTGGAAGCACTGGGGTCAACCAGGGAGATGCACTGGGAGCTATGGAGACACACTGGGAGCACTGGGGTGCCAGTGAGAGGGAGCCTCACTGGGGAGACAGGGGCAACACTGGGAGCACAGGGGGAGCCAGTGAGTCGCACTTGGAGAACTGGGGTGGTACAGGGAGCACGGGGATACTACTGGGAGCACTGGGGAGAGCCAAGGAGTCACACTGGGAGCACAGGGGCAGCTCCAAGAGCACTGTGGCTTTACTGGGATGACTGGGGGGACCAGGGAGTGATACTGGGAGCACTGGCAGGGGCCAGGGAGCTGCACTGGGAGCACTGGGGCAGCACTGGAAGCACTGGGGGAAACAGGCATCTGCACTGGCGTGGCACTGGGTGCATTGGGGGAAGCCAGGAAGCCAAACTGGGAGTACTGAGTCTGCACTGGCAGTACTGGGGGGAGACACAGAGCTGCACTGGGAGCACTGGGGCACCACTGGGAGCACTGTGGAGAGCCAGGGAGCAGAAATGGGAGTACTGGGGTGACACTGGGAACACTGGGGAGAGTCAGGGTGCCAGACTATCAGCACTGGAGTGTAACTGGGAGCACTGGGATGAGACAGGAAGCCGCACTGGGAAGACTGGGGAAACACTGGGAGCATGGGGGGAGCCAGTGAGTCATGATTGGGAAAACTGGGGTGGCACTGGGAGCACGGGGGTGATAGTGGGAGCACTGGCGAGAGGCAGGGAGCTGTACTGGGAGCACTGGGGAGAGGCAGGGAGATACACTGGGACCAATGGAGCTGCACTGGGAGCACAGGGGTGGCACTGGGAGCACTGGGGCTTTACTGGGATGACTGGAGGGGAGCAGGAAGCTGCACTGGGTGCACTGGGGTGTGCCAGGGAGCTGCAGTGGGACCAATAGAGCTGAGAGAAATGGGGGAAGCCAGAAAGGCAAACTGGGAGTACTGAGTCTTCACTGGCAGTACTGGGGAGAGCCAGGTAGCTGCTCTGGGAGCACTGGGGAGAGGCAGGAGGCCACACTGGGAGCACTGGGGGGAGCCAGGGAGCCACATTTGGGACTATGGGGCTGCACTGGGAGCACAGGAGCGGCTCTGGGAGCACTGTGGCTTTACTGGGCTGACTAGGGGGTACCAGGGAGTGATGATGGGTGCACTGGAGGGGAGCAGGAAGCTGCACTGGGAGCACTGGGGTAGCACTGGAAGCACTAGAGGGAAGCAGGGTAATGCACTGGGAGCCATGGAGCCACACTGGGAGCACTGGGGTGGCACTGGGAGCAGCGAGGGTGCCAGTGGGAGCACTGGTGGGAGTAAGGAACCTGCACTTGGATCACTGGGGCAGCACTGGGAGCACTGGGTGGAGCCAGGGAGCCACACTGGGAGCACTGGCATGTCACTGGGAGCACTGGGGCTTTACTGGGAGGACTAGGGTAAGCCACAGAGTGATACTGGGTGCACTGGGGGGAGGCAGGGAAGGCAATAGGAGCCTTAGGTGTCACTGGGAGAACTGGGGAGAGGCAGGGAGCCATACTGAGAGCACTGGAGCGGCACTGGGTGCACTGCGGGGGGAGCCAGGAAGCCGCAGTGGCAGCACTGCGGCTGAACTGGGTGCACACGGGGGGCCAGGGAGCTGCACTGGGAGCACTGGTGCTGTATTGAGAGCACTTGGGGGAGCCTCGGAGCCGCACTGAGAACACTGGGGTGTCACTGGGAGCACTGGGGGGATTCAGGGAGCTGCCCTGAGAGCACTGGAAGGAGCCATGCCATGGAGATGCACTGGGAGAACTGGGGTGGCACTGGAAGCACTGGGTGGAACCAGGGAGATGCACTAGGAGCACTGGGGCTGCACTGGGAAGAGTGGGGGGAGCCTGGGAGCCACTCTAAGAGCACTGGAAAGAGCCAGAGACGGGCACTGTGAGCACTGAGGCAGCACTGGGAGAAGTGGGGGCAGCCAGGAAGCTGATGTGGGAGTACTGGGGAGAGCCGGGGAGCCACACTGGGAGCACTGGGTTGGCACTGGGAGCACTGGGGCTTTACTTGGAGGAGTAGGTTAGGCAGGGAGTGATACTGCGTGCACTTAGGGGAGCCAGGGAAGGCACTGGGAGCACTCGGTTGAACTGGGAGAACTGGGGAGAGCCAATGAGCCACACTGAGAGCACTAGGGCAGCACTGGGTGCACCGCAGGGAGCCAGGAGGCTGTACTGGGAGCTCTGGGGAGAGCCAATGAGCCACACTGAGAGCACTAGGGCAGCACTGGGTGCACCGCAGGGAGCCAGGAGGCTGTACTGGGAGCTCTGGGGCATCACTGGGAACACTGCGGGGAGCCAGGGAGCTGCACTGGGACCAATGGGGCAGCACTGGGAAAACTGGGGGGAGCCACAGAGCTACACTGTGAGAAAAGGGGCAGCACGGGGAGCACTGGGGCTTTACCGGGATGACTGGGAGGGACCAGGGAGTGATACTGGGTGCACTGGGGCGGCACTGGGAGCCCTGGGGAGAGCCAGGGAGCCATACGGGGAGCACTGGGCCACAACCAGGAGCACTGGGATGAGACAGGGAGCCATACTGGCAGCACTGGGGTATCACTGGGAGGACTGGGGTGGCACTGGGAGCACGGGGGCAGCACTGGGAGCACTGTGGGGAGCAAGGAACCTGCACTGGGACCACTGGGGCGACACTGGGAGCCCTGGGGGGAGCCAAGGAGCCACACTAGCAGCACTGGGGCTGAACTGGGATCACACGGGGAGCCAGGGACCTGCACTGGGAGCACAGGGGCAGCACTGGGAGCACTGGGGCTTTACTGGGATGACTGTAGGGGACCAGGGACTGATACTGGGTGCACATGGGAGGGCCAGGGAGCTGCACGGGGAGCGCTGGGGCTGCACTGGGAGAACTGGGGGGAGTCACAGAGCTGCGCTGGCAGCACAGGGGTGGCACTGGGAGCACTGGGGCTTTGCTAGAATAACTGGTTGGGACCAGGGAGTATTACTGGGTGCAGTGGCAGGGGCCAGGGAGCTGCACTGGGAGCACTTGGGCGGCGCTGGAAGCACTGGAGGGGATCCATGAGCTGCACTGGGAGTTCTGGTGCCACACTGGGAGCACTGGGAAGAGCCAGGGAGCAGAAATGGGAGTACTGGGGCAGCACTGGGAGCATTGGGGGGAGCCAGGGAGCTGTACTGGGAGCACTGGGTAGAGACAGGGAGACGCACTGGGAGGACTACGTTGGCACTGGGAGGACTATGTTGGCACTGGGACTACTGCGGCTGTACTGGGAGGACAAGAGGGAGGCAGGGAGTAATAATGGGAGGACTGGAGGGAGCTAGGGAGAGGCACTGGGAGCACTGGGGTGCCACCATGAATACTAGGGGCAGCCAGGGATCTGCCCTGGGAGCACTGGGACGGCACTGAGAGCACTAAAGGGAGCCAGGGAAGGGCACTGGGAGCAATGAGATGGCACTGGGAGCAATGAGACTACACTGAGAGAATTGGGGGGAGCCAGGGAGCTGCACTGGGAGCCATGGAGCCACACTGGGAGCACTGGGGTGGCACTGGGAGCGCAGGGTCTGCACTGGGAGCACTGGGGGGATGCAGACAGCAGAACTTGGAGTGCTGGGGTGGCACTGTTAACACTGGGGAGAGCCAGTGAGCCGTACTGGGAGCACTGGGGTGCAACTGTAATAAATGGAGAGAGCCAGGGAGCCACACTGAGAACACTGGAGTGGCACTGGGAGCAGTGGGGAGAGGCAGGGAGCCGCACTGGGAGCACTGGAGCAGGTCTGGGAACACTGAGGGGAGCTAGGTAGAGGCACTGGGAGCACTGGGTTTACAATGGGAGCCCTGGGGTGAACCAGGGAGCCTCACTGTGAGCTCTGGGGTGGAAGTGGAACCACTGGGAACCTGAGCTGTGCAGGGTACCCAGCCTCCTGAGCTGGAAGACAGGGACGGGGAGCAGAATGAAGCCCCCATAATCCAAGGGGAAATGGTCAGTGACCTGCCACACCACTCAGACACGCACAAGTCTGTGGGGCCAGAGGGGATCCACCCAAGGGTACTGAGGGAGCTGGCAGAGGTGCTCACCAAGCCACTCTCCGCCATCTATCAGCATCCTGGCTAACCGGGGAGGTCCCAGTTGACTGGAGGTTAGCAAATGTGACGCCCATCTACAAGAAGGGTCAGAAGGAGGATCTGGGGAACTACAGGCCTGTCAACCTGACCTCGGTGCCAGAGATGGTCATGGAGCAGATCATCCTGAGTGCCATCACATGGCACATACGGTACAACCAGGGGATCAGGCCCCGCCAGCGTGGGTTTATGAAAGGCAGGTCCTGCTTGACTGACCTGATCTCCTTCTATGACAAGGTGACCCGCTTAGTGGAGGAGGGGAATGCTGTGGATGTCGTCTACTTGGACTTTTGTAAAGCCTTTGACATGGTTTCCCACAGCATTCTCCTGGAGAAACTGGCTGCTCATGGCTTGGACAAGTGTACTCTTTGCTGGGTAAAAACTGGCTGGATGGCTGGGCCCAGAGAGTGGTGGTGAATGGAGTCAAATGCAGTTGGCGGCCAGTGACAAGTGGTGTTCCCCAGGGCTCAGTGTTGGGGCCAGTTTAATATCTCTATCAATGATCTGGACGAGTAGATCGAGTGCACCCCCAGTAAGTTTGCAGTTGACACCAAGTTGGGCGGGAGTGTTGATCTGCTGGAGGGTAGGAAGGCCCTACAGAGGGACCTGGACAGGCTGCATTGATGGGCTGGGGCCAACTGTGTGAGGCTCAACAAGGCTCCATGCCGGGTCCTGCACTTTGGTCACAACAACCCCCGGCAACGCCGCAGGCGTGGGGAGCAGTGGCTGGAGAGCTGCCTGGCAGAACAGGACCTGGGGGTGTTGGTTGACAGCTGCCTGAACATGAGCCAGCAGTGTGCCCAGGTGGCCAAGATGGCAATAGCACCCTGGCTTGCATCAGGAATCATATGGCCAGCAGCACCAGGGAGGCGATGGTGCCCCTGTACTTGGCACTGGTGAGGCTGCACCTTGAATCCTGTGTTCAGTTTTGGGCCTCCCACTCCAAGAAGGCCATGGAGGGGCTGGAGCATGGCCAGAGCAGGGCAGCGAGGCTGGGGAAGGGTCTGGAGCACAACTCTCGGGAGGAGCAGCTGAAGGAGCTGGGGTTGTTTATCCCAGAGAAAAGGAGGCTGAGGGGAGACCTTGTTGCCTCTACACCTGCCTGAAAGGAGGCTGCAGCCAGGGGGGATTGGTCTCTTCTCCCCAGTAACAAGCAATAGGACAAGAGGAAATGGCCTCAAGCTGTGCCAGGGGAGGTTTAGGTTGGATATTAAGAAAAACTTCTTCACTGAAAGGGAAGTCAGGCATTGGAACAGGCTGCCCAGGGAAGTGGTTGAGTCTCCATCCCTGGAGGGATTTAAAAGACGGGGAGATGTGGTGCTTGAGGACATGGTTTAGTGGTGGACTTGGCAGTGCTGGGTTAACGGTTGGACTCGATGATCTTCAGGGTCTTTTCCAACCTTAACAATTCCATGATTCTATGAATCTCTCCATACTGGGTAAGGAAGGATTTCTCAGTCTCAGGAAAGGGATCTCAAACCCTGAGAGGCGTCCCTGCTCGAGGGGAGAGTCACCTGGCCTGCCGTCCAGCTGCCATGCAGCGAGAGCTCTCATTGGGCCCATCCTGATGGTAATATGTACAGGGTGAAGTAGTTGGCTGCCAGTCAAAAGTATAGACACGATATCTTCATTTTAGCTCTGGCAACTTGTATTTTTGGCTTTCAAAACCACCTTTTGGAATCTTGTTCAAGACACCTTCACTCCCTTGTACGTCAGCCAGCGGCTTTCCAGCTCACACGTTCACCCCAAGGACGTGAGGGCTGTTGCTCCTGCGTCAGCCTGAACCAAAGTGTGGCTCGGAGTCAAGTGTATCCATCACACTGACCAGATGCAGGAACTTTGAGGGTTTTATTCCTTTAACCCTTGCCTCTCTCCCCTCATCCTCTGTTCCTAGGGTGTTTTGGAGTTTAAGGGGGCATTTTTTGTTGTTGGAGGTGTTTCTGTAATTATTTTGCTGAGGAAGGTGGTGCGGCCTTGAAGCCCTGGGAGGCGGGGAAAGGTCTTACGTCCGGCACAAAGCCGGGAGCTCTGACCCCACCGTGAGCCCTTCTCTGCCCACGGCTCCCAAGAAGCATTTTCACCTCCCCACGGGCCTTCCCGGTGCCTGTTGGGATCCCTGCCCTGGAACACGCCAGAGCAGGGGCACCGCTGCTGCGGGAGACACGACGGGACAGGGGCCCCGCCCACCCGCTTCCGCTGGAAGCCCCGCCCCCTCCCAGGACCCGCAGGGGCCCTGTGCCCCGGAAGTCGCTCTCCTCTGCCGGCCATGTGCTCCGCTGGGATTGGCTGGCAGGACCGGCCACCCGTCCCAGTGTCCCCAGGGGCACGTCCCAAAGGAAGCCCCCCGTCATTTCCTACAAGGAGGCCGCCGCTTCTGACAGCCTCATTCCCCACGTCTTTTCATCCTGCATCGTGATTGGCTGACAGCCATTTCATGACACCTTCATACCCACATGTTCTCAGGGAGCCCTCCAATTGGCCGCCCACCTCATTTGGTCCAGGAAGTTCTCAAATATAAAAATATCTACATTTATTTAATATATATGTATTTAAAAGTAAGTGTACAAGTACATATAAATATCTATTTTATTTATTTTTAATAAGTACAGTATTTTTAAATATATACTTTTGTATATGTATTTAAGTATAGAAGTTTTTATGTATATGTAAACATTTATAAAGCTATAGCAAGTAAATATATATAGCCTTAAAAACATAGGTATAAAACGGATAAAACCTTTTTTTAATAAGAGCTACTGGAGTGATCACTTAAAGTTTAAATGTGAAGAGAAACAAAAGGAAGAGGCCAGGTCGGGGTCCCCCACTTTCCCAGGCTGCAGAACAAGGCCTGACAGGTCGGGGGGGGGGGGTGCTTTAGGAGGGCAGAGGGGTGCCCGAAATGTGGTGGAGTGTGGACAAGCTGGAACGTGCCCAAGGGCTAAGGCCACCTCCAAGGAATAAAAGACTCCTTTGCCACACGATATTGAATATATATCACCACATATATATATATATAAAATATATAATATCTATAATATATAATAATACACAATATTATATATACCACAATATATATAATATATAATGATATTGTAATATATTATAAAATTTATTATATATTTAAATTATATTATATTATAGTATAATATTTCACCAATTATTATATTATATTGTATGGTATTGTATTGTATTATAATTATTAGTATAATTATGACATTTGTTATCAAAAGTATTATAATAAAATAAATTATTATAACAATATATTTAATATGATTATAAGTATTATAATTATTAAAATATAATTATTATTTTATATTAAGCTATATTATAATATATTTAATGATATATAATATATATCATATATATCACCATATATATACAATATATCACCGCACGAGTACATAGGAAATACGTTGGTATGTGCTTGTGAGGTCACTGGAGCCTGAATAGCCCAATGGCAAGTACATGGCAAATGGGCAGATAGGTACTTGTGAGGCCACTCTCAGACGACAGGCCAGGGGCTGACTGATGGCATGTGCAGCTTGTTGTGAGGGCTCTGCTGCCTGAGTAGCTGCTAGGCCAGGAGCAGGCCCATGGCTTGTGTCTGTGATTCTGAGGTCACTCCTGCCTGAGGAGATGATAGGCCAGGAGCAGGCCTGTGGATTGTGTATGTGCTTGTGAGGTCAGTGGCGCCTGAGCAGATGATAGGCCAGGAGCTGGCACATGGCTTGTGAATGTCTTTGTGATGTCAGTGGTGCCTGAGAAGCTGGTAGGCCAGGAGTAAGCACCACTCTTGTGTAGGTGTTTGCAAGGTCATTTGTGACTGATGGGCCAGGAAGAGGCCCATGGGTTGTGAGCGTGCTTGTGAAGTCACTGCTGCCCTGGTAGCTGATAGGCCAGGAGCAGGGCCATGGGTGCTGTAGGTTGCTGTGGTGTCACTGGTGCCTGAGTAGCCGATAGGTTGGCTGTTGGGTCATTGGTGTCGGAATACCTGATACGCCAGAAGCAGGCACATGGCAGGTTTAGATGTTATGACATCACCTGTGGCTGAGTGACGGATAGGCCAGGAGCATGCACATGGCTTGTGTACGAGCTTGTGATTTCACGAGTACTGGATCAGCTCATAGGCCAAGAGCAGGCATAGGGCTTGTGTGGGTACTTCTGATGTCATCAAAATAATGTTTAGTCCCCACCCGAACATGGCTTTTTGGAAGACCAATCAGCAGCAGAGGCCTGTGCACAGCACCCACACCCGTGTGACAGTGCAACTCTTGAGCAGACAGCGCTGGCAGCAGGAGGGTGTGAGGTCACCATCACTATAACTGCTGAGCACCCAATGGTGGCTGTAGGAGGGTGTGAGGTCACCGTCACTCTAACTGCTGAGCACCCAGTGGTGGCTGTAGGAGGGTGTGAGGTCACCGTCACTATAACTGCTGAGCACCCAGTGGTGGCTGTAGGAGGGTGTGAGGTCACCGTCACTGTAACTCAGAAGCACACAGCTGTGGCAGGAGGAGGGTCTGAGGTCCCGTCACCGATGGCACCCCGTGGCCGTGGGGCTCGGTGCAGAGCGGCCGTGTGCATCAGCGGGGCATGCCGGGGGCCGGGAGCTGCCCGGCCCCGTGTCTGCGAGGCCGAAGGAGCAGCCCCTGCAGCCCTGGCTGGAGCAGTCGGGGTGGGGGTGGCTCGGGGGCACCGCAGGGATGTGCCTGGGCACGGTGCCAGGAGGAAACCACAGACTTCCTGCCCAGGCGCTGCGCGGGGAGCGTGGGGAGCACTGAGAGGCCACATGGGCTGTGGTTTGTGCACCTGCAGGCTCCAGCTCCCGATGCGCCTGTGGGGAAGAACGGCCCCTCGGGGACAGGCTGAGAGTCAGGGGCCTGACGGAGCCTCTGGGCTGCAGGTCTGCTGCCAGGGCAAGGCCATGGCCCAGCTCGGGCTCCTGCGAGGGACCCAGGGTGGGGCTGTGCAGGGAGGGACGGGCGAGCCAGCCCTCCTGGGATGGAGCTCTTCCCCTGCCCAAGGCCCTTGCCCAGCTGCTGCTCCCAGCACAGTGGGGTCTGTAGCAGGGGCAGGGGCTGTTTCCTTCCCATCCTGACACAGACCCCGGTGCAGTCCCAGCTCCGTGCTTCCCACGGCTCGGCGGTGGCTGGACAGCTGCCTCTTGGGTTCTTGGATGAGCCCAGCGTAGAAGATGCTCAGTTCTCCCAGTCCCCCCAGCAGGGTGCAAGGGGTGATGGACTCATTTCCCCTCCACACTCAGCTTCTCCCATGATGATTCCCTTACGTAACGACCATGATACCCGCAGCAGGACACATATGTCCCTCATATATGGTCATGAACGGCGCTGGAGAAGTTCATTGGAGGGCTGGGCTGTGTCGGAGGGGAGATAGCTCCCGACAACGTCTCAAAAGGTGCTGCTGCTGCTTCGATTGGCTCCTCCTGCAGCTGGGTCGGCATCTGCAGAGATATATTACCCTCCCATCGTCGTTGTCCCCATGAGTCCCCAAGGAGCCGTGACAGGGAGTGGGGCGCAGCAGGGCTGTGCCAGCAGGGCAGGAGGCTCAGGATGGGGATGGAGGCACTCCTGTCCCCGCGGGTGCTGTGGCTGCTCCTCTGGGTGCAGCTGTGCAGGGGTAAGTGCCGGTTCCCTTGTCTCACAGCCCAGGGCCAGCGGGTACCAGTGGGGTCATCGGGATCCCTTTGGGAATGGGGTTTCTTTCCAGGCTCCACTGGGACAAGGGTCAGAAGGTGCTCAGGTCCATGGACCTTGTGCCTTTCCCTGTGCCTCTCTGTGTTTAAGGCAGCCCGTGCCTGGCTGCATTTATGGACACCCCCATCCTGGGTGACCCTTTTGGGACCCCTTGTTCCCCAGGTCTGTGCCCCTGAGGCTGGCAGTGGCCCAGGTGGTGACGGCAGCACTCAGCGATCCCCAGGGCACAGCCAATCTCCAGGGAGCCCCGGAGGGTTTGTGTGCTGCTCCCTGCCCCAGGGTGCAGGGGAACCCCGACCCCAGGAAGGCAGTTTGTGCCCCACAGAGAGAAGGGGACAGTGCTGTCTGCACCCACAGGTGGCAGAGAAGTTTCCTTCCTGGGGGCCCTGGCCAGGCAGAGGGGGAAGGGCAGGGGAAGCTGCGGGCCTGGGGGCATGGGGCTTTCCAGGGTGTGCTTGGCTGGGGAGGAGACAGTGCCCTGTGTAGGGCCTGGGCGCACGGTGTGTGGGTGCGCATGGGCAAGGGGCTGTTGGAGTGGGAGGCGGTGCCAAGGGCTGTGGGGCAGTGAATGGCCCAGCAGGGCTGGAGTCTGCCCCCCCCAGCCTGCACAGCCCATGGGGAGAGGAGGGACCCCCACACTTCCCCAGGGACAGCTCAGGGAGGAGAGGGCTCCCAGCCTGGTGCTGTGAGTTGACTCGCAGACCTGCAGCCTGGGGCTCGGCCCTCTCCTGACCGGTCCCGTGTTTTGGTGTTTGAAGGGGCTGCGGAGGTGAGGCTGGAGGCTGGCGGCGGGCGCTGTGCTGGGAGAGTGGAGGTGAAACACCAGGGCCAGTGGGGGACCGTGTGTGGTTTCTCCTGGGACATGGCCGATGCGGCAGTGGTTTGTAAGCAGCTGGGCTGTGGGTCTGCTGTTGAAGCTCCTCAGTATGGACACTTTGGGCCAGGATCTGGCCCCATTTGGATGGCTGGTGTTGAGTGTCATGGCACTGAGTCTGCTCTGTCTGAATGTACAAACCAAGAATGCATTCGACAATTCTGTGGTCACACTTTGGACGCAGGAGTGACGTGTTCAGGTAAGGGGCCAGCCTGTTCCCTACCTTTGTGGCCAGGATGGGGGAAGGGACCTGGCTGTGCCCTCAGGCAACAATGACGGGGTACTGGAGCAGGGCCCAGTGTGGCCAGTCACACTGCCGAGCTGGGACTGTCATTGCTGGTTTCCCCAGTCCCTGAGGAAAGCCCAGGGGTAACTCACCACTGCCTGGCCCCAGATGCGGCTCAGCCCACCCTCCTGGGGCTGGGAGATGAATGGCCCACCCTGCTCCGCAGTGTTTGTTCCTTCCCATCTCTCTCCTCTGGCTCATCCAGGATCTCTCTGGCAGCACGGAGGTCCAGGTGCCCCCATGCCAGAGGCACTGAGCACAGCTCACGTGGCCACCAACAGGCCTGGGGAAGGGCCCAAGATGGCCCCCAAAGCAGAAGAGCTGCTCAGAGGGGAGGAGCACTGGGCTTGGGCAGAAGAACAGGGTGGCCCATGGCCACCTCATTCCTTTCCCAGGGTCACCCCATGAGAGCCAGCCCACAGGGAGTGCAGGCAGTGGTGACCTGCTTCCCAGCCTCTCCTGCCTGCCCCAGCCCCTGGCTGCCCTGTGCCACGGGGGATTTGCCAGCACTTTCTGGCTCTCCCTGGTGCCTGTCCTTGCACTGGGAGCTCGTGTCAGCCCAGGGCTGTAACTCTGCGTGCTCTCCTGCCTTCTGCCCAGCCATTGACCAGGGACGTGCACGCCTGGCAGTGTACTCTGGCCCCGGCTGAGGACTCCTCCCCAGGCAAGCGCTGCAGCCAGGGGCTGGTGAAGACAGAGACCGCATGTACACTCGCAGTGCATCTGTGCCCTGTGACATGTCCCATCTAACAGCAGTGTCCCACTGACCTGAGAACCACCTGGGAACGTGGTGCATTTCTGGTGGCTCCAAGGGTTCCTCAGCCAGGCCCTGAGCTCAGTGGGCAGAGCAGGCTGCAGCAGCCAACAGTGCCTTGGCCAGTCTCCCTGGGCCCCAAGTGCTTGCAGTGCTGCCAGGAAGCCCAGGGTCTCCAAAATGGCGGCAGTTTGTCGGAGCAGTGCCTACGGCTGGGGGTTTGGGGGAGAAGCAAGCCCAAAAGTGCTGTGCTGATGGCTGAGGAGCGGCAGGGTGTCCCTGGTGTGTTTGTGCCACCAGCAGCCACTGGGAGCTGCTGGGAGGGTCGTGGGGCTCTGTGCCTGTGGCCACCGTGTAGACCAGGTGGGACGTGGGCATGTAACTGCCAGAGGGCTCTGGGAACTCTCTGGGGACTTTGATTGCTCCAGGATTTGTCCGGCTGGTCGGAGGGGAGAGCCCTTGCTCAGGACGCGTGGAGATCCACGATGGGAACCAGTGGAAAACTGTCTGTGACTCAGACTTTGGTCCCAAAGCTGCCGACGTGGTCTGCGGGGAGTTGCAGTGTGGCACAGCCCTGTCTGTGCCCAGGGCAGCTCACTTTGGAGAAGGTGTCGGTGCCATGTGGGACAGAGAGCTGCAGTGTGTGGGGGATGAATCCTTCCTCATGTTCTGCCCCAGGGGATCCCGCAGAGACCGGCCCTGCACCCACACGAACGCCGCTGGTGTCACCTGTACCCGTAAGGACGGAGGGTGGGGTGTTCCATATCTGGGGGTGTGCTGGGGCCAAGGGGAGCAGGGCCGGGACAGTGCCATGCTGTGCTGGGTGTGAGGGCTGGAGGGGTGATGTGGTTGCCTCCAGCCTTAAAATCATGCAGAAGGAAGAGAAAGGCAGGCTCTCCTCCATTTGGCTGCTCCTCCATCTCCAGTGGAAGCAAAAGCACAAGTCTGTCCTATCTCATTTTTCTCTGTTCCCGATGACACAGGGTTCAGGCTGGTGAACGGCAGGACGGCATGTGAGGGACGGGTGGAGGTGCAGGTGCTGGGGACCTGGGGCACCCTCTGTGCCTCCCGCTGGGATCTCTCGGACGCCCACGTTCTCTGTCGTCACCTCGACTGCGGGTTTGCTGAGTCCATTCCCAGAGGAGGGCATTTTGGGAGAGGCATGGGACCTGTCTGGAGAGACTCATTCCACTGTGATGGGACTGAAGCCCACCTGGGACAGGGCCCAGTGGCCACCCTGGGGGCTTCACCGTGCTCCCACGAGAACGATGCTGCTGTCATTTGCTCAGGTGAGTGCTGGGACAATGCTGAGTTAACTCCATTTGTCCCTTGGGTGTTGCATGGCCACCCAAAGCAGAGGACCTCATGGCAGCACCAGGGTGAATTTCTGACGAAAGAAACCCTAGCTTCACCAGGAATCTCTGCCCCACACAGGGGATCAGGCCAAAACTTCTCCTGTTGGATCAGAAAGGCCCCCCTTGCTCTGCTCTCTGCCAAGGACACAGGCTCCCAGGCCCAGATCCCCAGGGATGCAGAGGGGCAGAGGTGTGTGTGCTCTGCCCCATGGCTCAGCAGTGCCAAGGCCAGCGCTGAGGTGGGGCAAGGCTTGTCCTGGGGCTGTCTGTCTCCAGGCCACCGTTGGCTGCTGCTCCCTCCTGCAGGAGCTGCCCCATCTGCCTCAGCAGGGACGTGTTGGGTGGCTCTGCCCCACCAAGAGCAAAGAGAGTGTCTTGCTCAGGAAGGCTCAGGGACTGGGGAAGCAAGCCTGTGGAAAGCTGCTCCTGAAGCTGACCGCAGAGGGCTGGGGGCAGGCGGGTGAGCTGCAGGGTGTTGTGAGGGTTGGAGAGCCTGGAGAGGTGCTGCAGGTTTGTGGGCTGTCTGGTGCTGCTGAGGGCTGGGGCATGGCTGCTCTCCCCAGGCCCAGGCAGCTCCACAGCCCTGCGGCTGGTGGGTGGAGGGAGCCAGTGCGATGGGCGAGTGGAGATCTTGCAGCGCGGGACGTGGGGCTGAGTCCTGGATGAGCAGTGGGACATGCAGGAGGCCAGCGTGGTGTGCTGGCAGCTGCGGTATGGAGAGGCAGAGACAGCCTACAACCCCCCGAAGCCTCAGAGAGGGACGGGTCCCGTGGGGCTGCGAGGGGTCCGGTGCGCAGGGCACGAGACCAACCTGACCCTCTGCAACACCTCCCTGCCCATGAGCGCGCTGGCAGCAGGGATTGCAGAGGACGTGGGGGTCGTTTGCTGGGGTGAGTGGCACTGCACAGGCTTCCCCAGGCTCTGGGCTGGGTGAGCAGCCGGCCCCTGATGGCAGCTGGGGTTTCTTCCTGCTGCAGGGAGCCGGCAGGTCCGGCTGGTGAACGGGCCCGGGCGCTGTGCTGGCAGAGTGGAGATCTACCACCAGGGCAGCTGGGGGACTGTCTGCGATGACCAATGGGACCTGTCTGATGCCGCCGTCGTTTGCCACCAGCTGGGCTGCAGAGGGGCGATGGAGGCGGTTGGCTCCGCTCGGTTTGGGGAAGGCTCCGGTCAGATATGGCTGGACAGCGTGAACTGCTCCGGGGCCGAAGCTGCTCTCTGGGACTGCCCGGCAGGGTCCTGGGCGCAGCACGACTGCGGGCATAAAGAGGATGCAGGAGTCGTCTGCTCAGGTCTGTGCTGGGAGCTGTGGTGGGAGCCCAGTGCCCAGGGAGACCAGGACAAGGGGAGAGCCGGCAACGGCCGAGGCTGTGCCTGGCTGCCTCTGAGCCCCTGCCTGAGCCTGTCCTGGGGACACCCATGCACAAACCCCCTCGGTCCCACTGGGGGCCCCTTGTAAGCTGAGCTGTCCCTAAGGGTTAGCGGGGAGGGCATGGGTGTCTGTCCGTCAGGGACTTCTCTCTGCCCCTGGCAAAAGGGTGACTTGCTGGCCGTGCCTCTGCCTGGCTGAGGGCCTGGGGGGTGAAGAGGCTTCTCTGCTCCCATAGCCCCAGACCAGCCTGTTCCCCTCTGGGCTCTTTCCTCCCAGATTTCATGGCCCTGAGGCTGCACAACAGCACCAACTGCTCCGGGCGCCTGCAGGTGTTCTACAATGGCACATGGGGGACCGTTTGCTCCAACTCAATGACTCCCAAAACGGTGTCGCTGGCATGCAAGGAGCTGGGCTGTGGGGATGAAGGGACACTGGAAACACGCCTGCCCTATGGTAGGGTGTCTGGCCCCGCCTGGCTGGATCGCGTGGAGTGTGGGGAGAGAAACAGCTCCTTCTGGCAGTGTCCTTCTGCTTCCTGGGACCCACAGTCGTGTGATGACCTGCGAGACGAAACCCACATCACCTGCAATAGTAATTCGGAGCTCCCCGGGCACCAGCATCCCCCCAGCTCCTGCTCCCTGCTGGGCACAGTCAAGCGCAGAGACAGGGCCTACAGGGGCTTTTACAGGGGCATCTCCTGGGCTGCCTGCGCCATCCTGCCCTATACCCAGAGCCGGGCCTGGGTCTCTGTCCTGGCCACCCTGACCAGTTTCACAGGAGGGGCAATTTGGGTGGGATGTGTCAGGGATATATGAACACAAACACACACACACACACACACACAGAGCGTGTGAGAGAGGAGGCTCCCTGGTACCTGCACACCCACCCTCTCAGCCCAGCTCTCCTTCTCCTCTTCTGCAGCTACACGCAGGACAGCAGCACCAACCCCCTGAGCAGGTCCCCGCCAGCGCCGGGTCTTCTCAGGGCCAGCTGTGACCCATGGCGGGAGGGAAGGGGCTCCTTGCTGGCATGTGAAACTCCCAGGAGGAGGCACTGGGATAGCAGTGGGGTGGGGGTGTTGGGAAGGGCTGTCATTTCCCCTTCAGGGTGGGAGCTTCCTCATGACTCACTCCTGGGGTCATCTACCCCTGGTGTAATGGGGGTCAGGACTGGGGTGTCCCAGCCCCCCACCTCTCCCAGGCCTGGGGCTGCCCTTTTTGTGCTCCTGCCATGCAGATCCCACCCGGGGCCGTCCGACCGTCAGCGGGAGAGTCTCATTGCCCATCATCATCTGCATCATCCTGGGGGCCCTTCTCTGCCTTGTCCTGGCCCTCCTGGCCGGGCAAGTGCGAAGCGCCAGGGCTGGGCGCGGAGGTGGGTTGTGGGGAATGATGCCTCCTGGCAAGGCCAGGGGTGCTGTGAGGTGTGAGTGAGTGGCACAGGCAGCGCTGGGGGGACAAGGGTGTGTGCTGCCTTCATTCCCATGTACCGCCTCCTTGACTGCCTGACCATGGGCCACCAGCAGCAAGGGGTAGAGAGAGTCCAGACATGGGGGGAGGTAGGGATGGGGCAAGGACAGAAATGGCAGAGCCAGACTAGGGGAGCGGAACTGTACTGTGGCGATAGCCATCTGCTGGCCCAGGGGACCCAAAGCTGGGGGAGCAGAGCGGGATCCCGTCTTGTCTCTGCCTGTCCCTGGGCCAGCCCTGCTGCTGTCCACAGGCTCTGGGAGAGCTTGGGACCCCTTCCCTGAGGCCGTGTATGAGGAGATCTGTTACAGCCCGGCGTGGGAGAAGCAGGCGAGGTTCAGTGGCTCAGGTGGGTGTGGGTTCCTCCCGGGGGGCACATCTGCCAGGCCCTTCCCCCTCACCCCCCACCCATGGCTGACCCCCTGTAGTCCCCTGGCCCATGGTCCCTGCAGTGCTGGGGCTGTGGGGGCTGTGGGGAGAGCAGCCAGGTCCTGGGCCCAAGCGAGGAGCTTCCTCCCCACCAGTTCTTCCCGTCCCAGCTGGGGACAGCCCCTCTCTGCCTGTCCCTGCACCCCTATGGCACACCTGAGGGGGGAGGGAAGGGGCTGTCCCGGGGCAGCTCTGGGAGCCCCTTTGAGACAGGGTTTGTCCTGGGGGAGCAGGGTGAGTCCTGAGCCCTTCTCCCCACTCAGCCCTGCCTCTGTGGGTCCCTCGTCCCCAGCAGCACTGACCACAAGCCTGGTCAGCAGAGCGCACTCCCCTAACAGCCGCTGCGCCTCTCTCCAGGCTCCTCTTCAGAGGGGTCCCTGACCAAGCTGCAGCCCTACCCCGGGGACAGCAAGGAGGAGGATGGTCCGGGATCAGCAGCAGGTAATAGGGTGCGGGAAGGAGTGGATCTCTCCTCCCTGCAGACATGTGAAGAACAGCGGTGTCACTGAGTGTCACCATTGGAGCTGGGGAGTACATGGGGGGGGGTCTCCTGTGGTGCTGCCAACACCGGTGTCTGAGCCCCATGTCCCTGTGCATCCTCCCATCCTCTGCTCTGCAAATGCATCTTCTCCCTGTCACCAGCTCCCCTCTCCTTTCAGACGTCCATGTCCTGCCCGGAGGTGACCCAGCGGATGGCTATGATGATGCCAGGGAGGTTTCTGAGCCTGGGGAGGATCGTGCCCCTGGGCAGGGAGACTCGGAAATGGCCAGGGCACGAGAGGAGGCAGCAGGGCCCAGGGATGACCTGGAGGTGAGAGGGAAAGAGAGTGCTGCTGGTTCCTGGGCTGCCATCCGTGGTGCCGGATGAATCCTTGATGTACTGAGATCCAACCTTGGGGGACTGGGCAAAATGCACCAGGAGTTTTCCTTGGGGGCCCAGGGGTGGGAGAGGGAGCTGAACATCTCCAGACTGGTGGGGAGAAGGGAGGAAGGTGATGTACAGAGCAGGAGGGGGACCCCATGGGGCGAACATGCAATGGCTGCCTTGGTGCTTGCAGGGGCAAAGCTGTGCTCCCAGAGACGTGCTGGGGCCCCTGGAGCTGAGGGAGATGCCTGGTCCCTGTCCCCAGAGAGCACAGGCTATGACGATGCTGAAGAGGTGTCTCTGGCACATCCCCCTGAGGACACACAGGCTGTGCCAGTGGAGCTCAGTGCACAACAGTCCCCGAGCCCCGCGCCAGGAGAGCCCGTCCCTGCCATGCAGCTGGGTGCAGCCAGGAGGGAGGAGAGGTCTGGGCAGCTGGGAGAGCCGTGAGCACCAGGGAATCGTCTCCCTTTTCCCACGGGCAGCAGAAACAGCCGGGCATTTCCTCTCTTTGTATTCCCCTGTTTTTGCACCATGCCTCCATATTTGTTCTTATTAAAAGCCTTTAGGGGTTTGAGCCACAGCTGGTGCTTGCCTGGCCCAATGTCGGGGTGTCTCCCTAAGGCTGATCGGGAGGAGCGGAGCACAAAGACGTGGTGGTGGGGAAGGGGCACGTCTCAGGGACAGCAGTCTCGGGGTCAGATTGTGGGGCTGCGAGAGCCCATGGTCCCTGGGGAATATTCCTGCTGACAGAGACATTTCCATCCTGCCAGCCACAGTTTCCAGCCAAAATGTCTCTCTCCAAGGTCCCATGAGTGCCCATCTCTTCACCTCGGGTTTCCCCAGTTGCTCTTTCCCCTCCCACAGCAGTGTTGCCCCATTCCCTGCTGGGAGCTCCTCCACCCCTGGGGTGACCCTGGGGGTGGCCCAGGGGGAGCCCAAGCTCACACACCCCTCTGCCCTGGTCCCTAGGGCTTTCCTGCTGGCAGCCCCTGGTCTCAAGCCAGCCCCTCCATCCCCAGCCCTGGGCCCATCTCTCCCTGTGGAGATGCAGGGCTGGAGCCTGCCCCAGTGGGGGTTTCCCATGGCATGGAGGCTGTGTTTGCAGTGCCCATGGGTGTCACCCATCCCCTTGGGGGCCTCGCCCTGGAAACGCTGCTCTCCCGTGGATGTCCCACAGCCTTGCTCTGCCCAGCGTGGGGCAGCAGCGCAGAGGGTTGGGGTCTCACTGTCACGCCCTCAGGGAGGTCCTTGGGAGCTGCAGGAGCAAGCCCAGATCTGGGGCACAGGGATGATCCTGCATTGCTCCAGAGCACAGACCCAGCCTGCAGGGCCAGATAGTTCAGGCCCCAAAATGCCATGAAACGGGCTCTCTCTGCTCAGCTGTGCAGAAAACAGCATTTGAACCCCCCTGAGATGGGGGAAGTCCGGAGTGCCTCTGCACTGGGTCCTGATCCTGGCACAGGGCTGTGCGACAGAGCACTGCCCCTCCATGTCTCTGCAGGGCAATGGGGCAGAAGAAGGCTTTTGCTGCAGGTGCTGCTCCCACGCTCTGGCCCACCCTGGGGTGTTTTGATGGAGAGGAGCAAAACCCTTCCCTTGAGCCTCCCCTGCCCCCCAGGGCTCAGCCCTCTGTGTCACATCTGTCCCCAACTCCAGAGCAGGAGCAGAGCAACAGGCTGAGGGAAATGCCCTCCCTGGGCTGAGGTGCCCCCAGGCTCTGATGGCAGCCCAGGGCATGCAGCGGAGGGGACACGGGAGCAGAAAGCTCACAGCCCCCCATCCAGGCACTGGGCCTCCCCCTGCACCCCTCTGCCCCCCAGCATCCCTGGAGGTGGGGGGAAGGGCAAGCTTCCGTCTCCCTGGGGCTAAGGGTCTCTGTGGCAGGGTGGGTGAGCATGGTCAGCTCTTAACTGAAAGGCCGACGGTTTGGCCACGCGCAGGGGTGGTGTCCTCGTGGTGCTACAGCTGGGGCAGTTGTGTCGCCCAGTGCCATAGATGTTTTCCCCACTGAGCCCCTGCCTGGCAGAGAGGGTTTGGGGGAATCAAAACCAGACCACAGTCACCGTGAACTTCTGGAGTGGTTGAGTGGAGGAGGTAAGGGGCTGGGCTGCTCATCCAGTCTGCTTTGCACACAGGGCCCCAAGGCCCATCCTTATCAGTGACTCTCCTATTCTTGCTCAGCAACAACCTAGAAGGACTCTTTGGGAGCAGTGAGAGTCCTTCAAGCACTGTCCCTGCATCCAAGCACTTTCAAGCTCATGCTCAAAGCTGGCCAGACAGTAACCTTCCTTGGACAGACAGTCTCTCCCTCCCCCTGCCCTCTCACTGGCGCTCAGTCACGAAAAAAGCCAAAGTCTTCTGGAGGTGCTGGACAGCTGGAGAGCACCAGCTGAATGATCCTCAGCATGGCTTTGTCAGCTGTCCTGGGCACATCAGAGGTCTTACTGGGACAGAGCTCTGGAGGGAGGATGCTGCCATTGAGGCCTCAGCTCCAGGGCGTGTGTCTCCCTGGGACTGCGGGGACGGTGGCCTCTGGTCTGGGAAATGGGGTCCAGGTGAAGGAGATGTGTGAGGATGGGACCAGACTGTGCACCACTGAGAATGACAAAGAGGAGAGAGACAGGGGCTTTGCAGAGACCCCGCAGAGGAGAGATCTCGATCCCTGTGGAGCAGGGAAGGAGGGACAGCTGGAGACCACCCCAGAGGAGCACTGAAGGGCTGGGGCAGGCTGGAAGAAGGCAGATGGGCTTTGCAAACATGTAAGGGAGAAAATGATTGCTGAAGCCCGGGTTTGAACCAGGGACCTTTAAGATCTTCAGTCTAACGCTCTCCCAGCTGAGCTACTTCAGCCCTGCCTTGCCCCCCCAGCCCTTGTCCCTGTGGCAGCGGTGCCAGGCCCCAGGCTGACACACAGGAGGAGGCTCCTCAGGGAGGTTCCCAGGGAAAAGCTGTGCCCAGCCTCTGGCAGAGGGGACCTGGCCCCTCCCTGCCTCCAAGGCCCCGTGGGCTCCAGGTTTGGTGGAGGCCAGCTCGCACTGGCTGTGCCAAGATGTGTCTGGGCCTTGTACAAACGTGACAGTGGCAAAGGTAAGTGGGCAGGCCAGGCATGGGCAGCTGCAAAGGCTGAGGGTGGAAGAAGCGTGGGGCTGGTGGAAGACCTTATCTCCTTCCCCATGGAAGGCCTCCCTCCCACCACCCTGTTTTCCCCAGCTCAACTTCACCCCTTTGTTCCCAACTCTTCTACCCCTGAGCAGTGCAGGGGGATGGGCAATGGAGGCTGTGGTCAGTCCAGAACAGCTCCTCTCTGCGGCTCCTTCCTTCTCACACTTTTCCCATGGGGTCCGTCTTGTGGGCTACAGTCCTTTCAGACAAACTTGCTCCAGCATGGGCTCTCCTCAAGCCACCATTCTTGCAGGAAATATCCTACGTCTCCAGTGTTGGTTCCTCCACAGACTGCAGGGCTTACCTTCTCCACCGTGCTCTCTGCCATGGGCTGCAGGGAACCTGCTCTGGTGCCTGAAGCACCTCCTTCTTCACCAACCTCTGTGCCTGCAGGGCTGTTTCTCCCACTGTTTTTCCCTCACTCCTCTCCCACTTTGGCGGTTGTGACCTTTCTTAAATACACTTTCACAGAGGTTCCACCATCCTCGTTGATGGGCTCAGCTTTGGCCAGCAATGGGTCTGTTTGGAGCCAGCTGGAAGGAGCTCTGCCTGGCATGGAGGCAGCCCCTGGTCTCTCCTCACAGAGACCACCCCTGCAGCCCCCCCCGCTACCAAAACCTGCACATGGACACCAAGACACAGTGTAAAGCTTTGCCTTGCTAAATGACGTCCCCTGCTCTTCCCTCATCCACAAATAGAGTTTACTCGCTGGGGAGGAAGGGAGAGAAGCAGAGAAGGCCTTGATGCTGTGCAAACCCAGTTCAGCACTAGCTACAACGTTGGGGTGTTGTCAACACTGTTTTGGTCACAAATCCCACACATAGCACCATACGGGCTGCTATGAAGAAAATTATAGAATCATAGAATCATAGAATTGTTAAGGTTGGAAAAGACCCTGAAGATCATCGAGTCCGACCGTTAACCCGGCACTGCCAAGTCCACCACTAAACCATGTCCTCAAGCACCACGTCTACCCATCTTTTAAATACCTCCAGGGATGGAGACTCAATCACTTCCCTGGGCAGCCTGTGCCAGTGCCTGGCAGCCCTTTCAGTGAAGAAGTTTTCCCTAATATCCAACCTAAACTTCCCCTGGCGCACCTTGAGGCCGTTTCCTCTTGTGCTATCGCTTGGTATTTGGGAGAAGAGACCGACCCTCACCTCGCTATGACCTCCTTTCAGGGAGTTGTAGAGAGCAATAAGGTCTCCCCTCAGCCTCTTCTTCTCCAAACTAAACAACCCCAGCTCCCTCAGCTGCTCCTCACCAGACTTGTTCTCTAGACCCTTCACGAACCTTGCTGCCCTTCTTTGGACACGCTCTAGTACCTTGATGTCCTTCTTGGAGTGAGAGGCCCAAAACTGTACACAGTACTCGAGGTGCAGCCTCACCAGTACCAAGTACAGGGGCACCATCACCTCCCTGGTCCTGCTGGCCACACTATTCCTGATACAAGCCAGGATGCCATTGGCCCTCTTGGCCACCTGAGCACCCTGCTGGCTCATGTTCAGCCAGCTGTCAACCAACACCCCCAGGTCCTGTTCTACCAGGCAGCTCTCCAGCCACTCCTTCCTAAGCCTGTAGCGCTGCATGGGGTTGTTGTGACCGAAGTGCAGGACCCGGCACTGAGCCTTGTTGAATCTCATGCAGCTGGCCTGGGCCCATTGATCCAGTCTGGCCAGATCCCTCTGTAGGGCCTTCCTGCCCTCCAGCAGATCAACACTCCCACCCAACTTGGTGTCATCTGCAGACTTACTGAGGGTGCACTCAACCCCCTCATCCAGATCATCAAGGAAGATATTGAAGATATTGAAGATATTGAACACTGAAGATTATTGAATATAATGAACACTGTTCACCCTGGAGGGAAATGATCAGCAAAGTGCCACAAGGCTTGATGCTGGCACACGTCCTTCAGTCCCCCTCGCACAACCCTACCACTCCTCTGAGTGTTTGGTGGTGACAAATACGCAGACGGGTCCAAAGAAAGGTAAACGAATTGACAGGAAAAGATTCCCCAGCTCCTTAGTGCATTGGTACAGACACTTCTAGGCCACAAGTCCTGTAACCTCCGGCTGCTGCAAAACAGGGAAAGGCTGACTGCATTGGGTTTACACGGCAAGGTTTGGAGAGGGGCCAGGGCTGCAGGGGTGGCTTCTATGAGAAGAGAGGAGGGGCTGCCCCTGTGTCAGACAGAGCCAGTTCCAGCCAGCTGCAAGACAGATCCATCGCTGCCGAAACCTGGATCCATCACTGACCAAAGCTGAATCCATCAGCTGAATCCATCCAAAGCTGGTGGTGCTTTCATGATAACATAATTAAGAAAGCTTAAAAAACTCTGCGCAACAAGAGCTGGGAGACAGGAGTGAGAAAATGAGAGGAACAGCCCTGCAAACACCAAGGCTGAGGGCTGGTGCCGATGCTCGATCCTGACACCAAGCACCTTTCTTCATGCTTAGGCAAAAGACCCAAACCTGTCCCGAGCTGGAAGCGCTGTGGGCATAGCTGGGGCTATGTGTGCTGGAGCAGGGGGAGGTGGGAGGCAGGAGGGGCTGAGGCAGCGGGGGAGCACGGCTGCGCATGCAGGGCACGATGCTCAGTGCAGACTGAGAAGAAGGAAGGGTCAGGCTGAGAGCGGGGCAAAGGGTCCATCTGGGAAGGGGGAGGAAGAGACAACAGAAGTTGTTTCTGCAGTGGACCCTGGGCAGGCAGGAGGGTGGCTCCCCTCCCCAGCATTGCCTGTCCTCCTGCTCCCATGAGCACCCAGGAAGCAGGGTTTTCCTGGCCAGCCTCGTGGGATGGAGGGCAGCAGCCTCTGGAGTCAGGGCCCTGCCCTGCTCCCCTCCCACCCAAGGGCAGGTCTGGCCCCTGGGAAATTGTTTCAAGATGGCATGCTGTTGGCTGAAGAAGAAAGGACTCCTCCAATGTTTGTCCCGCTCTTCAAAGGCAAGAGACTGTCCTGCCTCTCATGGCGTGTCAGCACCAAGACACTTTTCCCTGAGGGTCGATGCATGTTGAGGCCGAGGCCCCATCCCTGAGCCAAGAGTGGCTGATCAGCAGCACTGGGGACACGCCTTGGGCTTGGGCACAAGGGCCAGTGTCCCAGCACAGACAGCTCTGAAGCTCCAGCAGCAGCAGCAGCAGCTCCAAGACCACCTGGCCTGAACAGGCCCTATGGAATCTCTCTGCCTTCTCCCTGCACATAAAGCTGAACAGCTTGTGAGCCCCAGAGCCCTGAGAGAAAAAGCTGCCTCTGGGACTGGAGGGAGAGACCCAGGGAGTGTCAGCCCTGACAGCACACTCCCCTTTTCCCTTCCCTCCCCTTCCCTGTGGACAGCAATGAGCTTTGCAGACTGGTGTGGACTTTCCGTGAGCGGTTGTGAGATCAGCCGTTAGCAGCGTGAGGGCTTTGGAGAGGCAGGAGAAGCACAGCCCAGAGGCAAGGACTGAGTTTTAGCCCAGCTGCCACGGACCTCTCTCCCAAGGGGAGGCTGCAACGATTCAGGACAGCATTTCCATCCTGTGCCCCTGTCTTTCCCCAACCCTCCTCCTCCCCTAGGAAGCTCTGGTCCTCTTGGCCACTTCCAGCCCCCCAAATCACCTCAGAGCAGGCCTCTGGGCTGGAGGGAGCAGCCCTGCCTGTGCCTTTTTGTGGAGATACCAACTGCAGCTGGTGCAGAACCTCACTTCCAGACACCAGAGAAGTCCCACAGAGGCTCAGCGCCAGGGAGCCAGCTTCTCCCACTCCCATGGTGATGGAGCTGGGCCACACATCCCGGGGGGATTCTCTGCAGCATCCGCTGGCCCCAACATGCCTTCCTGGCCTGTGCTGGGGGGGTGTCCCAGAGAAGGGTGTGGGCTGGGGGTCTGGGAAGGCACACGGGCCCAGCATGGGTCTCTGAAATCTCCTGTGAAGCCAGGAGTGCTGAGTCCATGGGGCGGGGAACCACCGCCCCTCCCAGCGCAGGGCAGAGGACCCAGGGATCCGGACTGCCTGTCCGCGCTCCTCTCCTGCCCCGACACCCAATGGTGCTGTTTGAGGGATGGTGCTCACTACAGCCCCAGTAAGAACCTGTTTCCCACTGTGCCTCTAAAACAGCAGGTGCCCCAAGGGCTGACACCGTCTGCCCCTTGCCTTGCCAGCCTCCTGGGGGGACACTCCAGCTTGTCCTAATCTGCCCGTATCTGGCGGCACATGCTGGGTGGGAAGGGGATCTCCTTTCCAGAGACACCCCAGGCATCTGGGCTCCCTCAGCTGCTCTGCTCATCGTGGTGGTGCAGCCAGAAAGGACCCACTGGCAGAGGAGAGGGGACATGGACACGGACACACCCACACATGCAGAGCATAGCTTTGCTGAAGGGGTTTATTGATCATGAGAGGGAAATGGCCCAGGGCTCCCAGGGGATCAGGTGGGGTCATCCAGGAATGATCATCTCCTCATGCCGCTGGAGGGCAACAGGACAGGGGTGTCACCACTGGTTCCGGTCCTGAAAGACAGAGCCCTAAATGAGACCCCCAATGTCCCTGGAACATGAGAGGAGCCTTGTCCCCACCATCTCTCTCTGCAGAGAGCTGGGGAAGGAGAAGGGAGTTGGAGCCCTCAATATCCCCAGGACAGGACTTGGCTCTCCTGAGATCCATATGGCACCCAGAGCCCCTTGCCCAGTGTGTCATTACCCCGGGATGTCCCTAAACCTCCCAGAACCCTGCCCAGCCCTCACAATGACCCTGGGGGTCTGTATGGCACCAGAGCCCCTGCCTGGCCTGCACAGCAACACGCTGGGTCTGCAGAGCCCCACTGGGTGCAAGGAAAGGCATGGGGGTGGTTCTGTCAGCTCACCCTGGGACATGGATCATGGACAGTCCCCTCTCTTTTCCTCTCACAGGGAGAAAGCAACGGGGTCCTTGTGGAAGGTGCGCTCAGGGATTCCCCTGGGGCCCAGGATGCTTTGTGGGGCTGGAGATGCCCTGATGCTGCTCACCTGGACATCAACGGCTACGGGCAATGTTCTCCGGTGCAGATGCACCCTCAACAGCTCAGGCGCAGGGGGCTGGGGAGAAAGAGAGGGTTAGGGACTCACTTGGGTGCACTGGGGTGTACTGGGAGGCAGGGAAAAGCAATGGGGTCCTTGGGGAAGGTGAGTCAGGGATCCCGCCGGGGCCCAGGATGCTTTGTGGGGCTGGAGATGCCCTGATGCTGCTCACCTGGACATCAATGGCTACAGGCAATGCTCTCTGGTGCAGACGCGCCCTCAACAGCTCAGGTGGAAGGGACTGGGGAGAAAGAGAGGGTTAGGGACTCGCTTGGGTGCACTGGAGAGTACAGGGAGGCAGGGGAAAGCAACAGGGTCCTTGGGGAAGGTGCCTCCATGGAAACATGGGGTACGTGAGTTTGTATGGTGGTGCACAGAAAGCAGTGGGGTCCTGGGAAAGGGGCCCACCTGGGTGCGTGGCTGCGTACTGGGGCACCCCAAGGTGTAGTGGGTTGTGATGGGATGGATGGGAATGCAATGGGGGCCCTGGGGAAGGGGGCCTGCGTGGGAAAAGAGTGGGTGCAGGGGTGTTCTCTAGAGTTGCAGTGGGGTGCACTGGGGTGTACTGGGATGCCCTGGAGTGCCATGGCCATGGAAGGGCAGGGTCTGGGCCAGCAGAACTCCTGGTACCCACCTCATCCTCCACTAGTCCCTCGACTTCATCCCCCACCTGTAGAGAGACCATGAGACCTCACTGGTCACTGGGCTGTCCCCAGTCCCAGCAAGGGATGGGAGGACCAAACTGCCCTCCAGTTCCTCCAGGGAGGAGATGTCTGAGGGCACCAAAAGGATGGGATGGGGAGCCCCAAAAGGGAGGGGCCACCAAGACAAGAAAGCGGTGGGGGCCCTCCCAGGAGTTTGCAGTGGACCCTGCCAGGGAGGGGACAGGTCCAACCATTCACTGAGGAACTTGGGCTCTGGGCGCAAGAAGATTAATTTTTGTGGGCAAAGTGGAGGGAACAGGTGGAATTGTGCAAGGGAGAAAGCTGCATTGCCCGGGGCTGGAGATGCAGGGGAGCCTGGAGGAGCTCCTTGCTTGGGAAAGGGAGAGGCCAAGTCACGGGGTTTCGTGCTCACCACTACGATTCCATTCTGCAGGAGAGCTGATGTCCTGCAGCCAAGAGCCGTCCCCAGACTTGAGCCCCTCCCCGTGGCATTGAGGAGTCACCTGAGCATCTGCCGGGGTGCACAGCAGGATGGCGAAGAGCAGGGCCACGCTGAGCACTGCGACCTTCATCTTCCTCTGCAGTGTGGTGAGTCCTGGGTGAAGGTGCAGAAGGTGACGGGCAGATTCATCCTTCCCAGGACACCTCCTTGCCCCTCCCTGCCCCGAGAGCCCCCAGGGCAAAGCCAGGCTTGGCAGAGACACCAGCCCTGGCAACAAGCCCAACTCTGGCACAGAGTCGCCCCCACCTCCGGCACTGATCCAGACACCTTCCCCGGCATCAGTCCAGCTTCCTGCACGAGGCAGCTGCACGGGGAAGGGCACAGGCATATGCAGGTGGCGAGGGGGGTGGGCACTGCACCACTGACTCCTGGAAACCCTACGGTGACGACCCACCTCTCCAACACAAAGCCACCCTCCAACAGCCCCCTAAAGCCAGATGCCCCCACCTCCCAGCGCCCATCAGCTCCCACCACTGCCATCTCCCAGTGCCGCTCGCCTCCCAGGCCAGTCTTTCCTTCCGGGACTCCCCCTGAGATGACGCCAGCCTCAAACCAGGGGTCCCTAAGCAGAATTGTCTCTGAGCCCTCTCCAGCCCCTTGGGTACAGAGGGCGCTGGGACTGACCCCCCTTCTTGGGGCACCAGGGACCCTGGGATTAGGGAATAGTGGAAGGTGGGAGGACAACCTGGGGCATGGGCAATGGGCACTGCTGTGTGACTGGGCTCTTCAGACACTGGAGGCACTGGCAGTGGGGAGCACTGGTGAATGCTGGGCAGCGGGAGATAATCTTTACGGGACACTAACTAGAAATAAGAGATCTGTTGTGGATAGGTTGCAAAAAGATTTAAGGCAATGACTTGAATATTTGCTTTGGAAATTGCCGAAAGGGCAGGCAGTCGCCTGGAAGATTTTCAGTTTGACTGCTTCTGCTTTTGCACTATTTATTAGATAGGTAAGTTACACAGTGTTATCTATCATGTTTACACAGTGTTATCTATCATGTTTAAATATGCTGTGAGCTATTTGTATTCTGAAGTGATTTTTAAAAGAATTGATGAATTGTATGCACTGTCATAATTGAGGAATACGGACTTAGCAGAGGTCAAGGCTGCCTTTGAGACAAATGCAAATCAGGTGGATGGTGTTTGATAGCCACTTAACATTAAAGGTGCTCCTCAGGAAGATGCCATCTGCTGATTTAATGGTATCTAAAAGGAGGTGCTCATGGTTTTGTAGCAGTAGCGTATTGAAAAAGTAAACTGTCACGAGGTTGCTGGTTTGACAAAGAGATGGACAGGAGACTTTACAGGGCTGGTCTAAACTGTAGCTAATCTCTCTCTGCCTCCTCCGAGCAGGGCTCAGAGCACTTCTGGGAGTTTCTCTGTTTTTCCTGCAGTCCCTTCTGTGAGGCAGTGGACTTTGGACCACATTTATTTCCCAAATAAAGTTTTAGCAAGGTTGTTCTCCTCAGGCTTTGACCTGCCTACAGGATACCTGCAAAAGGTATGCCACTGTTTTAGAGAGAGAAAGGGGAGAAAAAGAAAAGTGATTGTGCTACTTCTTCTTTGGTGGAAACACTTGGTTTATCTGTCCATCTTGCCTAGGTATACAAGGTGGGAGCCTAAGCTATGAACCCAGCTCTCCCCTCTCCCATTTGGAGATGCACCTTCCCCTGCCCCATTGTAGGAAACCCAGGGATGGAGGCAAGGAGGGGGAGAGAGAGACCGACAGAGGCAGGCACGAAAGGGGAGGAGAAGGGATGGGAGGGTTAGAAGGAGAGGGGAGAGACCGCTCTGCAGCACTGGCAGGCATGTGCGTGGGGACAGATGGACACTGGGGGCCTTGTTTTCCCCATGGTCACATCTTGCTTCCCGTCTCCCAGTACCCTCCAGTACACTCCAGAGTGTATGAGAGAGAACTTATAATTGTGATAGCTGTTGAACAGTTGCTGGTTATGATATTGACTTCTCTCTCCCCAACATTAGTTTATCTGATCTGTGCCATGCTCCCTTTTTTGTTGTACATGTTAAAGGCTGGCTTTGGCTTTTGCTGTTTGCTGTGCTCTGTAGCGCTTGGTGGTGCTTTCTCTGGCAGGTATATTATAAAAGTAGTGGCCTTGAGCTTAATCTGGTCTTTGAGCTCTGCACTGATGCCACTACTCCACTTTGGGAACCATCTCATGGGGACAATCAACAATTACACTTTTCACCTTTTCTCCTCCGAGAGCTTTTTGATGGAGGAAACACAGAATGGCACCTTCACCACCTTGCCCTGCGTGGCAGATGCTTTCTCCCTCGTTACAACAACTCTTCGGTATCTTGGACATCCTTGGGGAACCAAAATACTCCTATTGGTACTTCTCAAGACTAGTTTTTCAGCTTTCTCTAAAGTTAACCACTATTTCGGAGCAACACCCAGGCCCTGAAGCAGTGTGGTTACAGGTTGCAAGGCTTGTTGGAGAATATGGGCAGGTACCTAGAACGGTTGTCACCTTTGACGGTCTGGGACTTCAACCCAAACGAGTGCAGGATCCTGATGAAGTGCCAGAATGTTTGAAAAAAGGGTGCCCTGACCTTGGCTATGCCAAAGAGACACCGCTTGTCGCACTGTGCTGGGGCCTGGCCTCCGCCTGCTGAGCACAATTTAGCTGGTTTGGGCCAGGGGTGTTATGAGGGACTAAATTATTATTATTATTATTATTATTATTATCATCATTATAACTGCTACTACTATTACTACTGTATTTTATTTTAAATCAATTATTAAACTGTTCTTATCTCAACCCACGAGATTTCTCACTTTCACCCTTCCAAGTCTCTGCCCCATCCCACTGGGGCGGGGGGAGTGAGCGAGCAGCTGTGTGGGGCTTAGTTGCTGGCTGGCGTTAAACCACGACACAGGTAAATGCTGCCTTGATGTCCTTCTTCCAAAGTCCCCTCAGAAATGTCCCTTGGGTGATCTGGAGCTGTGAGCAGCCCTCACCCATGCAGCAGCCTCTCGACAGCAGAAGGACCCTGCCCTGCCCTGCCCTGCTGGGGGTCGCCCCTTCCACCCACAGCTTCTCCCCGCAGTGCCGTGGGGAGCTCCCCGGGCAGGACGAGTGCTGACCCTGGAGGGTGGCAGAGTCCCTGCCCCAGCACACAGTCCCCTGGGGACATAGGGACCCTGCTTGGAAGGACAGCTCTGGGCACCCCTTCACACCCCTGCAGCCATCCCCAGGAGAAGGCAGCCATCGTGCCCTGTCCCTCTCACAGTGAAGCAGGGAATCCCTGCTCTGGAGCATGTCCTTCTCCTCTACGCTAGAGAAACTGTGAGAGTCCTCCGGAAAGATCCTACAGGCTGTGGGATGCCTGAGTTTTAGGAGAACCCTCCAGGATACTCATCCACATTGTCCTGCAGCCAGAGACTTTCTGTGCAGAGGGCTGTGAAGATTTCTCCCCCAGTGAGTCCTCAGCATCCCCCCACTCAAGGCTGCCTTTAACCTTTCTCTGCATCACACAGAGGCAGCACACGTTCCTCCTCCACATGAAAATCCTCCCAGAAGATCCCACAGGCTGTGGGATGTACCTGCTTTACGAGATCCCTCCAGGAACCACAGATGCTTTTCCCTGCAGCCAGAGACTTTCAGTGCAGAAAGCTGTGAAGGTTTCTCCCCCAGTCAGCTCTCTGCATCCTCTCACCCCACACAAACTTTAATGTCTTTCTGCCCCACTCCTTTCCCTTTGGTGCCTGAAGGCAGTGCCCTCAGCCCTGCTGTGCTTTGCAGAGGAGCTGCTCCTGGGCAGAGCTGTCTCTCTGCAGTGCTGCCCTCTTGCCAGGAGCTCCCTCTGTCCCAGGAGCCCAGCCCAGCTCAGCAGCACAGGACAAGCCCAAGGCACCACTTTCTCTGCCCGCTCTGGGCTCCCTCCAGGTGTCCCTGGGGCTCCAGGGGAACCTGCTGTGAAACAGGCTGAAGGAATCTTTGATGTTCCCCGCCTTAGCTGGGGAGAGACACTCCCAGCAGTGGTATTTCTCCTCTCAGGAGAAAGATTTGGGCATGAAAATCACGTTTTCTTTTCCCATCATTACACAGGACACCCAGAGAGGGACAGGGAATGATCTCCTTTACCCCTGCTGAGGGAAGGGGTTCAGCTGAGTCAGTCGAGGCATCTCCTTCTGGGTTTGTAGTCCTTGGGCTAGAAGGGGACTAAACTTTATCCCATGCCTGCCACAGCCCCACAGGTGGTGGGTTTTCACACACAAACACCTGGTGACATTGGAGGTGCCAGAGGTGGTCAGGCAAAAATGCCAGGAGGCCTGCATGGAGGAGCAAGGACCTCCGGGCCAAACTCAGACATGAAAAGGAGCATAGAGAGGGTGGAAGCAGGGACAGGTAACCTGGGAGGAATACAGAGACTGTCCAAGCATGCAGAGATGCAGTCTGGAAAACCAAAGCCCAAGTAGAATTGAATCTCATGAAGGATGTTAATGGCAACAGGAAGGGTTTCTGTACTGACAGAGCTGACAAAAGCTATGACAAGAGCTCTGAAAAAAGTGAGTCCATTGCTGAAGGAGGTGGGGGACCTATTGACACAGGACATGGAAAGGCCATGGCACTGAATGCCTTCTTCACCTCCTCCTTTACTGGCAAGACAGGCCTTCAGCAATCCCAGGTCCCAGAGACCAGTGGGGAAAGTCAGGAGCCAGGCAGCCATACCCCTGGTGCAAGAGGATCAGATCAGGGAATACATAAGCAAACTGGACATACCGAAGTCTCTGGGCCCTGACGGGATGCAGCCACGAGTGCTGAGGGAGGTAGCAGATGTCATTGCGAGGCCACTCTCAATAATCTTTTACCAGTCATCGAAACTGGGGGAAGTGGCCGAAGACTGGAGGAAATCAAATGTCAGTCCTATCTTCAAGAAGAGCAAGAAGGACGACCCAGGGAACTGCAGGCCACTCGGCCTCACCTCTCTCCCTGGCAAGGTGATAGAGCAGCGAATCCTGGAAACTGTTTCCAGGCACATTGTACTGGTTTTGGCTGGGAGGGAGTTAATTTTCTTCATAGCAGCCCGTATGGTGCTATGTGTGGGATTTGTGACCAAAACAGTGTTGACAACACCCCAACGTTGTAGCTATTGCTGAACTGTGTTTGCACAGCATCAAGGCCTTCTCTGCTTCTCTCCCTTCCTCCGCAGCGAGTAAACTGTATTTGTGGATGAGGGAAGAGCAGGGGACGTCATTTAGCAAGGCAAAGCTTTACACTGTGTCTTGGTGTCCAGGTGCAGGTTTTGGTAGCCGGGGGGCTGCAGGGGTGGTGTCTGTGAGAAGAGACCAGGGGCTGCCTCCATGCCATACAGAGCTGCTTCCAGCTGGCTCCAAACAGACCCATCGCTGGCCAAAGCTGAGCCCATCAACGAGGATGGTGGAACCTCTGTGAAAGTGTATTTAAGAAAGGTCACAACTGCCAAAGTGGGAGAGGAGTGAGGGAAAAACAGTGTGAGAAACAGCCCTGCAGGCACCAAGGTTGGTGAAGAAGGAGGTGCTTCAGGCACCAGAGCAGGTTCCCTGCAGCCCATGGCAGACAGCATGGTGGAGAAGGTAAGCCCTGCAGTCTGTGGAGGAACCAACACTGGAGACGTAGGATATTTCCTGCAAGAATGGTGGCTTGAGGAGAGCCCATGCTGGAGCAAGTTCGTCTCAAAGGACTGTAGCCCACAAGACGGACCCCACGGGAAAAGTGTGAGAAGGAAGGAGCAGCAGAGAGGACCTGTTCTGGACTGACCACAGCCTCCATTGCCCATCCCCCTGCACTGCTCAGGGGTAGAAGAGTTGGGAACAAAGGGGTGAAGTTGAGCTGGGGAAAACAGGGTGGTGGGAGGGAGGCCTTCCATGGGGAAGGAGATAAGGTCTTCCACCAGCCCCACGCTTCTTCCACCCTCAGCCTTTGCAGCTGCCCATGCCTGGCCTGCCCACTTACCTTTGCCACTGTCACGTTTGTACAAGGCCCAGACACATCTTGGCACAGCCAGTGCGAGCTGGCCTCCACCAAACCTGGAGCCCACGGGGCCTTGGAGGCAGGGAGGGGCCAGGTCCCCTCTGCCGGAGGCTGGGCACAGCTTTTCCCTGGGAACCTCCCTGAGGAGCCTCCTCCTGTGTGTCAGCCTGGGGCCTGGCACCGCTGCCACAGGGACAAGGGCTGGGGGGGCGAGGCAGGGATGGGCCAGGTCCCCTCTGCCGGAGGCTGGGCACAGCTTTTCCCTGGGAACCTCCCTGAGGAGCCTCCTCCTGTGTGTCAGCCTGGGGCCTGGCACCGCTGCCACAGGGACAAGGGCTGGGGGGGCAAGGCAGGGCTGAAGTAGCTCAGCTGGGAGAGCGTTAGACTGAACATCTAAAGGTCCCTGCTTCAAACCCGGGCTTCAGCAATCATTTTCTCCCTTACATGTTTGCAAAGCCCATTTGCCTTCTTCCAGCCTGCCCCAGCCCTGCTTGCTCCTTCACCTCTTGCCAGAGCACCATCGCGGCTCTGTAGCTGTAGATCTGTGGCTTCGAAGGAGCCTTGCTCCAGCACCAACAGTCCCCAGCCCCTCCCGGGGCAGGACTCGCCCTTCAGTGCTCCTCTGGGGTGGTCTCCAGCTGTCCCTCCTTCCCTGCTCCACAGGGATCGAGATCTCTCCTCTGCGGGGTCTCTGCAAAGACCCTGTCTCTCTCCTCTTTGTCATTCTCAGTGGTGCACAGTCTGGTCCCATCCTCACACACCTCCTTCACCTGGACCCCATTTCCCAGACCAGAGGCCACCATCCCCGCAGTCCCAGGGAGACACACGCCCTGGAGCTGAGTCTTGAATGGCAGCATCCTCCCTCCAGAGCTCTGTCCCAGTAAGACCTCTGATGTGCCCAGGACAGCTGACAAAGCCATGCTGAGGATCATTCAGCTGGTGCTCTCCAGCTGTCCAGCACCTCCACAGGAGTTTGGCTTTTAAAGTAACTGAGCGCCAGTGAGAGGGCAGGGGGAGGGAGAGACTGTCTGTCCAAGGAAGGTTACTGTCTGGCCAGCTTTGAGCATGAGCTTGAAAGTGCTTGGATGCAGGGACAGTGCTTGAAGGACTCTCACTGCTCCCAAAGAGTCCTTCTAGGTTGTTGCTGAGCAAGAATAGGAGAGTCACTGATAAGGATGGGCCTTGGGGCCCTGTGTGCAAAGCAGACTTGATGAGCAGCCCATCCCCTTACCTCCTCCACTCAACCCCTCCAGATGTTCAAGGTGACTGTGGTCTGGTTTTGATTCCCCCAAACCCTCTCTGCCAGGCAGGGGCTCACTGGGGAACAAATCTATGGCACTGGGCGACACAATTGCCCCAGCTGTACCACCACGAGGACACCGCCCCTGCGCCTGGCCAAACCGTCGGCCTTTCAGTTAACAGCTGACCATGCTCACCCACCCTGCCACAGACACCCTTAGCACCTGGACCCCCAGGGTCACCCCAGGGCTGGAGGAGCTCCCAGCAGGGAATGGGGCAACACTGCTGTGGGAGAGGAAAGAGCAACTGGGGAACCCCGAGGTGAAGAGATGGGCACTCCTGGGACCTTGGAGAGAGACATTTTGGCTGGAAACTGTGGCTGGCAGGATGGAAATGTCTCTGTCAGCAGGAATATTCCCCAGGGATCAGGGGCTCTCGCAGCCCCACGATTTGACCCCAAGACTGCTGTCCATGAGACGTGCCCCTTCCCCACCACCATGTCTTTGTGCTCCGCTCCTCCCGATCAGCCTCAGGGAGACACCCCGACACCTGGCCAGGCAAGCACCAGCTGTGGCTCAAACCCCTAAAGGCTTTTAATAAGAACAAATAGGGAGGCACGATGCAAAAACAGGGGAACAAATATAGAGGAATTGCCCGGCTGTTTCTGCTGCCCGTGGGAAAAGGGAGACGCTTCCCTGGTGCTCACGGCTCTCCCAGCTGCACAGACCTCTCCTCCCTCCTGGCTGCACCCAGCTGCATGGCAGGGACGGGCTCTCCTGGCGCGGGGCTCGGGGACTGTTGTGCACTGAGCTGCGGTGGCACAGCCTGTGTGTCCTCAGGGGGATGTGCCAGAGACACCTCTTCAGCATCGTCATAGCCTGTGCTCTCTGGGGACAGGGACCAGGCATCTCCCTCAGCTCCAGGGGCCCCAGCACGTCTCTGGGAGCACAGCTTTGCCCCTGCAAGCACCAAGGCAGCCATTGCGCGTTCGCCCCATGCTCTCCTCCTCTGTACATCAGCTTCCTCCCGTCTCCTGGGACAGGACTGGTGACAGTCTGGAGATGTTCAGCGCCCTCTCCCACTCCCGTACCCCCAAGGAAAACTCTGGGTGCATTTTCCCCAATCCCATGAGGGCGGGCTATCTGTAGAGCAAGGATTCATCCGGCACCAGGGATGGCAGCCCAGGAACCAGTAGCGCTCTCTTTCCCTCTCACCTCCAGGTGCATCCCTGGGTCCTGCTGCCTCCTCTCGTGCCCTGGCCATTTCCCAGCCTCCCTGCCCAGGGGCAGCATCATCACCAGGCTCAGAAACCTCCCTGGCATCATCATAGCCATTCGCTGGGTCACCTCCAGGCAGGACAGGGACGTCTGAAAGGAGAGGGGAGCTGGTGACAGGGAGAAGATATATTTGCAGAGCAGAGGATGAGAGGATGCGCAGGGACATGGGGCTGTGTTGGCAGCACCACAGGAGACACCCCCCATGTCCTCTCCTACTCCGACGGTGAAACTCAGTGACACCGCTGTTCTTCACATGTCTGCAGGGAGGAGAGATCCACTCCTTCCCGCACCCTATTACCTGCTGCTGATCCCGGACCATCCTCCTCCTTGCTGTCCCCGGGGTAGCGCTCTCTTTCCCTCTCACCTCCAGGTGCATCCCTGGGTCCTGCTGCCTCCTCTCGTGCCCTGGCCATTTCCCAGCCTCCCTGCCCAGGGGCAGCATCATCACCAGGCTCAGAAACCTCCCTGGCATCATCATAGCCATTCGCTGGGTCACCTCCAGGCAGGACAGGGACGTCTGAAAGGAGAGGGGAGCTGGTGACAGGGAGAAGATATATTTGCAGAGCAGAGGATGAGAGGATGCGCAGGGACATGGGGCTGTGTTGGCAGCACCACAGGAGACACCCCCCATGTCCTCTCCTACTCCGACGGTGAAACTCAGTGACACCGCTGTTCTTCACATGTCTGCAGGGAGGAGAGATCCACTCCTTCCCGCACCCTATTACCTGCTGCTGATCCCGGACCATCCTCCTCCTTGCTGTCCCCGGGGTAGGGCTGCACCTTGGTCAGGGACCCCTCTGAAGAGGAGCCTGGAGAGAGGCGCAGCGGCTGTTAGGGGAGTGTGCTCTGCTGACCAGGCCTGTGGTCAGTGCTGCTGGGGACGGGGGACCCACAGAGGCAGGGCTGAGTGGGCAGAAGGACTCAGGACTCACCCTGCTCCCCTGGGAAAAACCCTGTCTCAAAGGGGCTCCCAGAGCTGCCCCGGGACAGCCCCTTCCCTCCCCCCTCCGGTGTCCCATAGGGGTGCAGGGACAGGCAGAGAGGGGCTGTCCCCAGCTGGGACGGGAAGAACTGGTGGGGAGGAAGCTCCTCTCTTGGGCCCAGGACTTGGCTGCTCTCCCCACAGCCCCCACAGCCCCAGCACTGCAGGGATCATGGGCCAGGGGACTGCAGGGGGTCAGCCATGGGTGGCGGTGAGGGGGAAGAGCCTGGCAGATGTGCCCCCCAGGAGGAACCCACACCCACCTGAGCCTCTGAACCTCGCCTGCTTCTCCCACGCCGGGCTGTAACCGATCTCCTCATACACGGCCTCAGGGAAGGGCTCCCAAGCTCTCCCAGAGCCTGTGGACAGCAGCAGGGCTGCCCTGCTGTGCCCCACTCCCTGCCACGGCTCCTGGGGACTCACGGGGACAACGACGATGGGAGGGTAATATATCTCTGCAGATGCCAACCCAGCTGCAGGAGGAGCCAATCAAAGCAGCAGCAGCACCTTTTGAGATGTTATCGGGAGCTATCTCCCCTCCGACACAGCCCAGCCCTCCAATGAACTTCTCCAGCGCCGTTCATGACCATATATAAGGGACATATATGTCCCGCTGCACATGTGTCCCGCTACGGGTGTCATGGTCGCTACGTAAGGGAATCATCATGGGAGAAGCTGAGTGTGGAGGGGAAATGAGTCCATCACCCCTTGCACCCTGCTGGGGGGACTGGGAGAACTGAGCATCTTCTACGCTGGGCTCATCCAAGAACCCAAGAGGCAGCTGTCCAGCCACCGCCGAGCCGTGGGAAGCACGGAGCTGGGACTGCACCGGGGTCTGTGTCAGGATGGGAAGGAAACAGCCCCTGCCCCTGCTACAGACCCCACTGTGCTGGGAGCAGCAGCTGGGCAAGGGCCTTGGGCAGGGGAAGAGCTCCATCCCAGGAGGGCTGGCTCGCCCGTCCCTCCCTGCACAGCCCCACCCTGGGTCCCTCGCAGGAGCCCGAGCTGGGCCATGGCCTTGCCCTGGCAGCAGACCTGCAGCCCAGAGGCTCAGTCAGGCCCCTGACTCTCAGCCTGTCCCCGAGGGGCCGTTCTTCCCCACAGGCGCATCGGGAGCTGGAGCCTGCAGGTGCACAAACCGCAGCCCCCGTGGCCTCGCAGCGCTCGCCGCGCTCCCCCGCGCAGCGCAGCGCCCGGGCAGGAAGTCTGTGGTTTCCTCCTGGCACCGTGCCCAGGCACATCCCTGCGGTGCCCCCGAGCCACCCCCACCCCGACTGCTCCAGCCAGCGCTGCAGGGGCTGCTCCTTCGGCCTCGCAGACACGGGGCCGGGCAGCTCCCGGCCCCCGGCATGCCCCGCTGATGCACACGGCCGCTCTGCACCGAGCCCCACGGCCACGCGGTGCCATCGGTGACGGGACCTCAGACCCTCCTCCTGCCACAGCTGTGTGCTTCTGAGTTACAGTGACAGTGACCTCACACCCTCCTACAGCCACCACTGGGTGCTCAGCAGTTAGAGTGACGGTGACCTCACACCCTCCTACAGCCACCACTGGGTGCTGAGCAGCTATAGTGACGGTGACCTCACACCCTCCTGCTGCCATCACTGTCTGCTCAAGAGTTACGACTGTCACACGGGTGTGTGCGCTGTGCATGGGCTTCTGCTGATGATGGTTCTTCCAAAAAGCCATGTTTGGGTGGGGTTTAAACATTATTTTGATGACATCAGAAGCACCCACACAAGCCCTATGCCTGCTCTTGGCCTATAAGCTGATCCAGTACTCGTGAAATCACAAGCTCGTACACAAGCCATGTGCATGCTCCTGGCCTATCCGTCACTCAGCCACAGGTGATGTCATATCATCTAAACCTGCCATGTGCCTGCTTCTGGCCTATCAGGTGTTCCGACACCAATGACCCAACACCTACACAAACACCTACACAAGCCATTGTTCTGCTCCTAACCTCTCAGCTACTCAGGCACCAGTGACACCACAGCAACCTACAGCACCCATGGCCCTGCTCCTGGCCTATCAGCTACCAGGGCAGCAGTGACTTCACAAGGACTTACACAACCCAGGGGCCTCTTCCTGGCCCATCAGCTCATCGGTCACAAATGACCTTGCAAACACCTACACAAGACAGGTGCTTGCTCCTCTCCTACCAGCTTCTCAGGCGCCTGTGACCTCAAAATATCCAACAACAGACATCTTTCTCCTGGCCTACCAGCTACCACTGACACCACAAAGACATTCACAAGCCATGTGCTAGCTCCTGGCCTATCATCTGCTCAGGCACCAGTGACCTCACAATCACTTACACAATCCATAGGCCTACTCCTGGCCTACTAGCTCCTCAGGCAGGAGTGACGTCAGAAGCACAGACACAATGGCCCATTTGCCATGTACGTCCTGTTGAGGTACTCAGGCTCCAGTAACCTCACAAGCACATACCAACGTATTTCCTATGTACTCGTGTGGTGATATATTACATATATATTGATATATATTTTATATAATATTTATAATATATATCAGATTGTATATATTATATTTTAATATAATATTATAATTTTCACATTATATAATCATAATACCAATTACATTTATATTATATATTATTATATTATTAAATTATAATAAGAACTATAATTTAATATATTCTGCTACTATAATAATAGTTATTATAATGTCTTTTATTATATTTTATTATAACATATATGATATTTTGTAATATATTATAATATCTTTATATAGTTTACATATTGTAATGCATATAATATTATATAGTATATATATTATACATAATATATATATGTTGTGATATATATTCGATATCGTGTGGCAAATGACTCTGTTATTCCTTGGAGGTGGCCTTAGCCCTTGGGCACGTTCCAGCTTGTCCACACTCCACCACATTTCGGGCACCCCTCTGCCCTCCTGAAGCCCCCCCACCCCAGACCTGTCAGGCCTTGTTCTGCAGCCTGGGAAAGTGGGGGACCCCGACCTGGCCTCTTCCTTTTGTTTCTCTTCACATTTAAACTTTAAGTGCTCACTCCAGTAGCTCTTATTAAAAAAAGGTTTTATCCGTTTTATACCTATGGGGTTTATTATGGCTGTATATATTCGCTCTCTATAGCTTTATAAATGTTTGCATAGACATAAAAACCCTATATTAAGTACATATACAGAAGTATAGATATAAAAATATTGTACCTATTTAGAAATAAATAAAATATGTATTTGTATGCATTTCTATACTTACTTATAAATACATATATATTATATAAATGCATATATCTTTATATCTGAACACTTCCTGGACCAAAGGAGGTGGGCAGCCAATCACAGGGCTGCCTGAGAACATGTGCGTATGAAGGCGTCATGAAATGGCTGTCAGCCAATCACAATGCAGGATGAAAAGACGTGGGGAATGAGGCTGTCAGAAGTGGCGGCCTCCCTGTAGGAAATGACAGGGGGCTTCCTTTGGGACGTGCCCCTGGGGACAGCGGGACGGGTGGCCGGTCCTGCCAGCCAATCACAGGGGCTGCCTGAGAACACACGGCTGTGACGGTGTCGAGACATGGCCATTAGCCAATCACAGAGCAGTATGAGCTTTAACAAAAGGGCAGCTCACTGCCATGGAATGGCGGCGCCCTGTCCCAAAATGGCGGCCACACCAAAATGGCGGCCCCTGTGGATGCAGGGGAAGGGCCTTCCGGGTCTGATGTATCTCTGGGCCAAGCGGCAGGGGTGGCCGGTCCTGCCAGCCAATCCCAGCGGAGCACATGGCCGGTAGAGGAGAGCGACTTCCGGGGCACAGGGCCCCTGCGGGTGCTGGGAGGGGGCGGGGCTTCCAGCGGAAGCGGGTGGGCGGGGCCCCTGTCCCGTCGTGTCTCCCGCAGCAGCGGTGCCCCTGCTCTGGCGTGTTCCAGGGCAGGGATCCCAACAGGCACCGGGAAGGCCCGTGGGGAGGTGAAAATGCTTCTTGGGAGCCGTGGGCAGAGAAGGGCTCACGGTGGGGTCAGAGCTCCCGGCTTTGTGCCGGACGTAAGACCTTTCCCCGCCTCCCAGGGCTTCAAGGCCGCACCACCTTCCTCAGCAAAATAATTACAGAAACACCTCCAACAACAAAAAATGCCCCCTTAAACTCCAAAACACCCTAGGAACAGAGGATGAGGGGAGAGAGGCAAGGGTTAAAGGAATAAAACCCTCAAAGTTCCTGCATCTGGTCAGTGTGATGGATACACTTGACTCCGAGCCGCACTTTGGTTCAGGCTGACGCAGGAGCAACAGCCCTCACGTCCTTGGGGTGAACGTGTGAGCTGGAAAGCCGCTGGCTGACGTACAAGGGAGTGAAGGTGTCTTGAACAAGATTCCAAAAGGTGGTTTTGAAAGCCAAAAATACAAGTTGCCAGAGCTAAAATGAAGATATCGTGTCTATACTTTTGACTGGCAGCCAACTACTTCACCCTGTACATATTACCATCAGGATGGGCCCAATGAGAGCTCTCGCTGCATGGCAGCTGGACGGCAGGCCAGGTGACTCTCCCCTCGAGCAGGGACGCCTCTCAGGGTTTGAGATCCCTTTCCTGAGACTGAGAAATCCTTCCTTACCCAGTATGGAGAGATTCATAGAATCATGGAATTGTTAAGGTTGGAAAAGACCCTGAAGATCATCGAGTCCAACCGTTAACCCAGCACTGCCAAGTCCACCACTAAACCATGTCCTCAAGCACCACATCTCCCCGTCTTTTAAATCCCTCCAGGGATGGAGACTCAACCACTTCCCTGGGCAGCCTGTTCCAATGCCTGACTTCCCTTTCAGTGAAGAAGTTTTTCTTAATATCCAACCTAAACCTCCCCTGGCACAGCTTGAGGCCATTTCCTCTTGTCCTATTGCTTGTTACTGGGGAGAAGAGACCAATCCCCCCTGGCTGCAGCCTCCTTTCAGGCAGGTGTAGAGGCAACAAGGTCTCCCCTCAGCCTCCTTTTCTCTGGGATAAACAACCCCAGCTCCTTCAGCTGCTCCTCCCGAGAGTTGTGCTCCAGACCCTTCCCCAGCCTCGCTGCCCTGCTCTGGCCATGCTCCAGCCCCTCCATGGCCTTCTTGGAGTGGGAGGCCCAAAACTGAACACAGGATTCAAGGTGCAGCCTCACCAGTGCCAAGTACAGGGGCACCATCGCCTCCCTGGTGCTGCTGGCCATATGATTCCTGATGCAAGCCAGGGTGCTATTGCCATCTTGGCCACCTGAGCACACTGCTGGCTCATGTTCAGGCAGCTGTCAACCAACACCCCCAGGTCCTGTTCTGCCAGGCAGCTCTCCAGCCACTGCTCCCCACGCCTGCGGCGTTGCCGGGGGTTGTTGTGACCAAAGTGCAGGACCCGGCATGGAGCCTTGTTGAGCCTCACACAGTTGGCCCCAGCCCATCAATGCAGCCTGTCCAGGTCCCTCTGTAGGGCCTTCCTACCCTCCAGCAGATCGACACTCCCGCCCAACTTGGTGTCAACTGCAAACTTACTGGGGGTGCACTCGATCTACTCGTCCAGATCATTGATAGAGATATTAAAGACAACTGGCCCCAACACTGAGCCCTGGGGAACATCACTTGTCACTGGCCGCCAACTGCATTTGACTCCATTCACCACCACTCTCTGGGCCCAGCCATCCAGCCAGTTTTTACCCAGCAAAGAGTACACTTGTCCAAGCCATGAGCAGCCAGTTTCTCCAGGAGAATGCTGTGGGAAACCATGTCAAAGGCTTTACAAAAGTCCAAGTAGACGACATCCACAGCATTCCCCTCCTCCACTAAGCGGGTCACCTTGTCATAGAAGGAGATCAGGTCAGTCAAGCAGGACCTGCCTTTCATAAACCCACGCTGGCGGGGCCTGATCCCCTGGTTGTACCGTATGTGCCATGTGATGGCACTCAGGATGATCTGCTCCATGACCGTCTCTGGCACCGAGGTCGGGTTGACAGACCTGTAGTTCCCCAGATCCTCCTTCTGACCCTTCTTGTAGATGGGCGTCACATTTGCTAACCTCCAGTCAACTGGGACCTCCCCGGTTAGCCAGGATGCTGATAGATGGCGGAGAGTGGCTTGGTGAGCACCTCTGCCAGCTCCCTCAGTACCCTTGGGTGGATCCCCTCTGGCCCCACAGACTTGTGCGTGTCTGAGTGGTGTGGCAGGTCACTGACCATTTCCCCTTGGATTATGGGGGCTTCATTCTGCTCCCCGTCCCTGTCTTCCAGCTCAGGAGGCTGGGTACCCTGCACAGCTCAGGTTCCCAGTGGTTCCACTTCCACCCCAGAGCTCACAGTGAGGCTCCCTGGTTCACCCCAGGGCTCCCATTGTAAACCCAGTGCTCCCAGTGCCTCTACCTAGCTCCCCTCAGTGTTCCCAGACCTGCTCCAGTGCTCCCAGTGCGGCTCCCTGCCTCTCCCCACTGCTCCCAGTGCCACTCCAGTGTTCTCAGTGTGGCTCCCTGGCTCTCTCCATTTATTACAGTTGCACCCCAGTGCTCCCAGTACGGCTCACTGGCTCTCCCCAGTGTTAACAGTGCCACCCCAGCACTCCAAGTTCTGCTGTCTGCATCCCCCCAGTGCTCCCAGTGCAGACCCTGCGCTCCCAGTGCCACCCCAGTGCTCCCAGTGTGGCTCCATGGCTCCCAGTGCAGCTCCCTGGCTCCCCCCAATTCTCTCAGTGTAGTCTCATTGCTCCCAGTGCCATCTCATTGCTCCCAGTGCCCTTCCCTGGCTCCCTTTAGTGCTCTCAGTGCCGTCCCAGTGCTCCCAGGGCAGATCCCTGGCTGCCCCTAGTATTCATGGTGGCACCCCAGTGCTCCCAGTGCCTCTCCCTAGCTCCCTCCAGTCCTCCCATTATTACTCCCTGCCTCCCTCTTGTCCTCCCAGTACAGCCGCAGTAGTCCCAGTGCCAACATAGTCCTCCCAGTGCCAACGTAGTCCTCCCAGTGCGTCTCCCTGTCTCTACCCAGTGCTCCCAGTACAGCTCCCTGGCTCCCCCCAATGCTCCCAGTGCTGCCCCAGTACTCCCATTTCTGCTCCCTGGCTCTTCCCAGTGCTCCCAGTGTGGCACCAGAACTCCCAGTGCAGCTCATGGATCCCCTCCAGTGCTTCCAGCGCCGCCCAAGTGCTCCCAGTGCAGCTCCCTGGCCCCTGCCACTGCACCCAGTAATACTCCCTGGTCCCAACCAGTTATTCTAGCAAAGCCCCAGTGCTCCCAGTGCCACCCCTGTGCTGCCAGCGCAGCTCTGTGACTCCCCCCAGTTCTCCCAGTGCAGCCCCAGCGCTCCCCGTGCAGCTCCCTGGCCCTCCCATGTGCACCCAGTATCAGTCCCTGGTCCCCTACAGTCATCCCAGTAAAGCCCCAGTGCTCCCAGTGCTGCCCCTGTGCTCCCAGTGCAGGTCCCTGGCTCCCCGTGTGATCCCAGTTCAGCCCCAGTGCTGCTAGTGTGGCTCCTTGGCTCCCCCCAGGGCTCCCAGTGTCGCCCCAGTGGTCCCAGTGCAGGTTCCTTGCTCCCCACAGTGCTCCCAGTGCTGCCCCCGTGCTCCCAGTGCCACCCCAGTCCTCCCAGTGATACCCCAGTGCTGCCAGTATGGCTCCCTGTCTCATCCCAGTGCTCCTGGTTGTGGCCCAGTGCTCCCCGTATGGCTCCCTGGCTCTCCCCAGGGCTCCCAGTGCCGCCCCAGTGCACCCAGTATCACTCCCTGGTCCCTCCCAGTCATCCCGGTAAAGCCCCAGTGCTCCCCGTGCTGCCCCTTTTCTCACAGTGTAGCTCTGTGGCTCCCCCCAGTTTTCCCAGTGCTGCCCCATTGGTCCCAGTGCAGCTCCCTGGCTCCCCGCAGTGTTCCCAGTGATGCCCCAGAGCTCCCAGTACAGCCTCCTGGCTCCCTGCGGTGCACCCAGTGCTGCCCTAGTGCTCTCAGTGTGGCTCATTGGCTCTCCCCAGAGCTCCCAGTACAGCCTCCTGGCTCCCTGCGGTGCACCCAGTGCTGCCCTAGTGCTCTCAGTGTGGCTCATTGGCTCTCCCCAGTTCTCCCAGTTCAACCGAGTGCTCCCAGTGCCTTCCCTGGCTCCCCTAAGTGCACGCAGTATCACTCCCTGCCTAACCTACTCCTCCAAGTAAAGCCCCAGTGCTCCCAGTGCCAACCCAGTGCTCCCAGTGTGGCTCCCCGGCTCTCCCCAGTACTCCCACATCAGCTTCCTGGCTGCCCCCACTTCTCCCAGTGCTGCCTCAGTGCTCACAGTGCCCGTCTCTGGCTCTTTCCAGTGCTCTTAGAGTGGCTCCCAGGCTCCCCCCACTCTTCCCAGTGCAGCCCCAGTGCTCCTAGTGCATCTCCCTGGTTCCACCCAGTGCTTCCAGTGCCACCCCAGTTCTCCCAGTGCATCTCCATGGCATGGCTCCTTCCAGTGCTCTCAGGGCAGCTCCCTGAATCCCCCCAGTGCTCCCAGTGACACCCCAGTGTTCTCAGTGCGGCTCCGAGGCTCCCCCAAGTGCTCTCAATACAGCACCAGTGCTCCCAGTGCAGCTCCCTGGCCCCCCGTGTGCACCCAGTTCAGCCGCAGTGCTGCCACTGCGGCTTCCTGGCTCCCCCCGCAGTGCACCCAGTGCCGCTCCAGTGCTCTCAGTATGGCTCCCTGCCTCTCCCCAGTTCTCCCAGTGACACCTAAGGCTCCTATTGCCTTCCCTGCCTCCCCCCAGTGCACCCAGTATCACTCTGTGGCTTACCCTAGTCCTCCCAGTAAAGCCCCAGTGCTCCCAGTGACATGCCAGTGCTCCCAGTGTGGCTCCCTGGCTCCACCCAGTGCTCCCAGTGCTGCCCCAGTGATCCAAGTGCAGGTTCCTTACTCCCACCAGTGCTCCCACTGGCACCCTCGCTGCTCCCAGTGCCACCCCAGTGCTCCCAGTGTGGCTCCATGGCTCCCAGTGCATTACCCTGCTTCCCTCTAGTGCTTCCAGTGCTACCCCAGTGCTCCCAGTGCAGCTTCCTGCTCCCCTCCAGTGCACCCATCATCACTCCCTGGTACCCCCTAGTCAGCCCAGTAAAGCCACAGTGCTCCCAGAGCCGCTCCTGTGCTCCCAGTGCAGCCCCATAGTCCCAAATGTGGCTCCCTGGCTCCCCCCAGTGCTCCCAGTGTGGCCTCCTGCCTCTCCCCAGTGCTCCCAGAGCAGCTACCTGGCTCTCCCCAGTACTGCCAGTGAAGACTCAGTACTCCCAGTTTGCCTTTCTGGCTTCCCCCATTTCTCTCAGCTCTATTGGTCCCACTGCAGCTCCCTGGCACACCCCAGTGCACCCAGTGCAGCTTCCTGCTCCCCTCCAGTCATCCCAGTAAAGCCCCAGTGCTCCCAGTGCCACCCCTGTGCTCCCAGTGCAGCTCCATTGGTCCCAGTGTATCTCCCTGCCTCTCCCCAGTGCTCCCAGTACAGCTCCCTGCCTCTCGCCAGTGCTCCCACTATCACCCCCGTGCTCCCAGTGCCACCCCAGTTTTCCCAATCATGACTCACTGGCTCCCCCCATGCTCCCAGTGTTTCCCCAGTCTTCCCAGTGCGGCTTCCTGTCTCATCCCAGTGCTCCCAGTTACACTCCAGTGCTGATAGTCTGGCACCCTGACTCTCCCCAGTGTTCCCAGTGTCACCCCAGTACTCCCATTTCTGCTCCCTGGCTCTCCACAGTGCTCCCAGTGGTGCCCCAGTGCTCCCAGTGCAGCTCTGTGTCTCCCCCCAGTACTGCCAGTGCAGACTCAGTACTCCCAGTTTGGCTTCCTGGCTTCCCCCAATGCACCCAGTGCCACGCCAGTGCAGATGCCTGTTTCCCCCAGTGCTTCCAGTGCTGCCCCAGTGCTCCCAGTGCAGCTCCCTGGCCCCTGCCAGTGCTCCCAGTATCACTCCCTGGTCCCCCCAGTCATCCCAGTAAAGCCACAGTGCTCTTGGAGCTGCCCCTGTGCTCCCAGTGTGACTCCTTGGCTCTCCCCAGTGCTCCCAGTAGTATCCCCGTGCTCCCTGTACCACCCCAGTTCTCCAAGTGCGACTCACTGGCTCCCCCTGTGCTCCCAGTGTTGCCCCTGTCTCCCCAGTGAGGCTCCCTCTCACTGGCACCCCAGTGCTCCCAGTGTGTCTCCATAGCTCCCAGTGCATCTCCCTGGTTGACCCCAGTGCTTCCAGTGCTGCCCCAGTGCTCCCAGTGCAGGTCCCTGGCCCCTGCTAGTGCATCCAGTATCACTCCCTCGTCCTCCCAAGTCATCCCAGTAAAGCCACAGTGCTCCCAGAGCTGCCCCTGTGCTTCCAGTGCATCTCCCCAGTTCCCCCCAGTGCTTCCAGTGCAGCCCCATAGTCCCAATGGTGGCTCCCTGGCTCTCCCCAGTGATCCCAGTGCGGCTCCATGGCTCCCCCCAGTACTGCCAGTGAAGACTCAGTACTCCCAGTTTGGCTTCCTGCCCCCCTGCCCAGTGCGCCCAGTATCACTCCCTCGTCCCCTCCAGTCATCCCAGTAAAGCCCCAGTGCTCCCAGTGCCAACCCTGTGCTCCCAGTGCAGCTCTGTGGCTCCCCTCAGTTCTCCCAGTGCAGCTCCATTGGTCCCAGAGTGGCTCCCTGGCTCCCCCCATTGCACCAAGTGTGGCTCCCTGCCTCTCCCCAGTGCTCCCAGTTCAGCTCCATGTCTCCCCCCAGTACTGCCAATGCAGACTCAGTACTCCCAGTTTGTCTTCCTGGCTTCCCTCATTTCTCCCAGTGCAGCTCTATTCGTCCCAGTTTGGCTTCCTGCCCCCCTCCAGTGCACCCGATACCACTCCCTGGTCCCCCCAGTCATCCCAGTACAGCCCCAATGCTCCCAGTGCAGCCCCTGTGCTCCCAGTGACACTCCAGTGCTCCTAGTGCGGCTTTCTGGCTCCCTGCAGTGTTCCCAGTGCATCTAACTGGCTCCCCGCAGTGGTCCCAGTGACACCCCAGTGCTGCCAGTGCGGCTCCCTTACTCCCCCCAGTGCTCCCATTATGGCTCACTGGCTCTCCCCAGTGCTCCCAGTGGCGCCCCTGTGCTCCCAGTGCGGCTCTGGGGCTCCCCTCAGTTCTCCCAGTGCAGCTCCATTGGTCCCAGTGTGGCTCCCTGGCTCCCCCCAGTGCTCCCAGTGCCACCCCAGTGCTCCCAGTATGACTCCCTGGCTCCCTGCCAGGAAACGGTGTCAAAGGCCTTACTCAAGTCCAGGCAGACAGCATCCCCAGCCTTCCCCTCCTCCGCCCAGCGGGTCACCTTGCCATGGACGGAGATCAGGTCGGTCAAGCAGGACCTGCCTTTCATAAACCCACGCTGGCTGGGCCTGATCCCCTGGTTGGCCCGTACGCGCCACGTGATGGCGCTCAGGATGAGCTGCTCTGCAGTGGTGCCTGCTTGCCCTCAACTCTCTCCATCCCAGGAGCCCGGCCCAGCGCAGGAGAAGATGGAGCCCTTGAGATGTCTCCAGGTCTCCCAGGGAACCTACTCTGACACAGACCGAAGCAACCACTGATGTCCCCTCTCTCAGCGCTGCAGAGACACTTCTTCCCAGCAGTGTCACTTCTCCTCTCAGAGACAGAGTTAGGTACGGGAATACTCGCTCCTTGTCCCACCATCAGACAGAGACACCAGAGAGGGGCAGGGAGGGGTTTCCTTTACCCATGCCGAGAGAATGGATTCAGATGAGTCAGTTGAGGCATCTCCTTCGGCGTTTGTAGTCCTGGAGCTGCAAGGGGACTCAGCTTGCTCCCGTGCTCCCCACAAACCCCCAGGACTGGTGATTCCGCTTGCCTCAGTTCAGGTGTACCCAAACCAGGAACCCGCATGGGAACCTCTTGTCTCCGCTCCCATGCTAATTAATGGAGACCGAGGGCAGGAAGCTACACGCAAAAGCTTCTTGGCCTTTGAGGTGCCAGAGGTGGTAAAACTACGTGTAGATAACTTCAGGTTCTAATGGAGCAATGCCGAGGGGCAGGACATCATCTGGGGGAAGCCTCTTGGGGGCTGGTGACAAATTCCTTTGGCCACCTGAATCGACAACACAAACTGTCCAAACAGTATGTTCAGGGCAACCTGCGGAGTTCGTCAGCTGGCCACGTGGAGTGCAGTGCAACAGGGAGAGCGAAGCTGATGTCTTCTCCATCAGCTGCACTTACACCACCTCCATTAATTATAAAGTTGTCTCCAACTCCAGTGTACATCCCAACGTTGCCAAACTCATTCTGGGCAGCTGCTCAGCGTCAGGGCCAATTCCAGGCCCGAGGTGCTGCGTGAGATGCCAGGGATCTCCAGCACAATTGTATGGGGCTGGCAAGGACAGCCCAGCACCTACAGGAAAGCCATCCCTGTCCAGAGCAGGCGCGTGACAGAAAACCCTGGGCATTGCAGGCGGATTTGGTGCTTGAGTGCAAGAAGCTGATTGCCACTGCTGCAGCGAGGCCAGGCCTGTCCCATCTCTATCCAGGAGATGCAGGCAGTGCATGACTAGGAAGCACATCACAGCGCAGCCTCTGCTCTTGTGCCTCCGCTCTGAAACGCGGCAGATTTTCTCTCCCCATCCTTTACCCACTGCCTTGATAAGACGTTCAAGGAACAGGCCAGTGATTTTCCCAGTAAGCCTGAATCACAGCATGTCCACACCAAAGGCCATTTTCAGCAGCACCTTGTCCTTCCTCAGCATCAGGCTCACCTCCCCCACAGGCCCTGTCATTTACACCTTTGGAGATTTTCAGGTCCCCGCTCCACAAAACAAAAGCCAACCTGACCCCAGGGCTGGTGATGGTTCCTCTCTGGGTGAGAGGCTGGAGCAGAGAGCCCCAGCAGTCCCTTCCCCATGAACACCTCCATGAGCCTGTGCCTTGCAGTGAGCCTGAGGAGAAGGCATTCAGCTGGAGGTGAGGGCCTCTGCAGAACCACCTCATAGGACAATTCAGGTTGGAAGGGAGCTCAGGAGGTCTCTGGTCCAACCTCTGTCTCAAAGCAGGTCCAGCTCTGATCTCAGACCCGGTTTCTCAGTAGAAGTCAGCATCCTCATGGAGCCCTCACAGGAGCCAGGAATCTAAGCTACCGCTACAGAAATGGAGAAAAGACATTTGACCAGCTCCCAGAACACAAGCATTGCTTAAGCCATGAGACCTGATATTGCTGGGAACATCCACCTTCTTGTCCAGAGGAGTGTGTCTTCTGAATGCTTCCTGGCGTATCTCCACACCCATGGGGTGCTTTAGGCTGCAAACAGAATGGAAACAATGCCTCTGACCGGGGTAATCTCAACTTAATTGATGAAAGAGAGGGAGAGGGAGGCATCTCAGAGCTTTGAGGTTCCCTGCTGCAGAGTTAAGGCTTCAGAGGCAGGATCCAAAGTGAACTGTTTTGAACTAGCACAACCTTTAGATCATTTTGCATGGGATGCCTCTCCTCACCCCTTTCAATCATTGGCAGCCAAGAAACTCACCTTCTTATCTTCTGCCAGAGCCTGACCAAGAGACGGGAAGAAAGGAAAGGCCCGAAGCCTCTGAGACTCCGCATGGGTCTAGCACGTGGGTGGCCACAGTCTTATTTCATTGAAAACCCCTAAAGAATCAAGCTGGGAAGTCGGTCAGCTAGTCCAAATCAGTGAGGTCCTCAAATGAGATATGCTCCAGTCCCTTCATCCTCTTCGTGGCCTTTCCCTGGACTCTCTCCAGTGTGTCCATGTCCTTCTTGTACTGGAGAGACCAGAACTGGACACAGTACTCCAGGTGAGGCCTCACCAGTGCTGCGTAGAGAGGAAGGATCGCCTCCCTTGACCTGCTGGCAACATACCACCGTAGGCAGCCCCGGAAACCATTAGCCCTTTTTGCCACAAGGGCGTATTGCTGGCTCACGTTCATCCTGGTGTTCACCAGGACCCATAGGGTCTCTTGTGTAGAGGTGCTTTGCAGCTGTGCAACCCACAGAATATATTGATGCCTGAGGTTGCTCCTCCTCAGGTGCAGGACTTTGCACTTCCCCTTGTTGACCTTCCTGAGGTCCACAGCATTATGACTCTGGTGTCTCAGCCACTCCTCCCAGCTTTGTGCCATCAGCAAACTTGTTGAGGGTACACTCTGCCCCATCATCCAGATCATTAAAGAAATTGTTCAAGAGCATCAGAGCCAGAACTGACCCCGAGGGTACACCACTACTTGCTGTCCTCCAACGAAACTTCATGCCACTACTCAGCACCCTCTGAACCCGGCTGTTCAGCCAGTTTTCAATCCACCCAACGTCTGCTTCATCAGCTTCTATGACAGTGTTGAAAATCTTACTGAAGCCTCGGTAGAGAGCATCCACCGCTCTCCCCTTGTATACCAGCCCAGTCATTTCGTCATTGATGCTTATCAAGTTGATCAAGCCATGAGTAACCCTCAGTGAATTCATGCTGACTACTCCCAATGATTTTCTTGTCCTTCATGTGCCAAGAAATGGTTTCCAGGATTCGCTGCTCTATCATCTTCCAAGGGATGGAGGTGGGACAGGCTGGCCTATAGTGCCCTGGGTCGTCCTTCTTGCCCTTACTGAAGACAGGAGTGACATTTGCTTTCGACCAGTCTTTGGGCCCTTCTCCCAATCACCAGGATCCATCAAAGACCATTGAGAGTGGCCTCACAATGACATCTGCCAGCACTCGTAAGTACTTGTGGGTGAATCCCATAAGGGCCCACAGGCTTACGCATGTCTCATTTGCTTAAAGATTGCCTGACCTGATCCTCTTCCACCAAGGGTACGTCTGCCTTGCTCCTGCCTTTCCTCCTGGCCTCTGGGACCTGGGACTCATGAAGGCCGGTCTTGCTAGGAAAGACTGGGACAAAGAAAGCAGTCAGTACCTCAGCTTTTTCCATGGTACGTGTAACCAGATCCCACGTCTCATTCAGCAGTGGACCCACGTTTTCCCTAGCCTTCCTTTTGTCACCTGGGTACTTATGGAAGTTCTTCTTGTTGCCCTTGACATATTAACCAGCTTTCTTGGACCCCTCTTCCCCTCAGGGCCTTATCCTATGGGCTTCTTGCAAGCAGATCCTTGAAGAGGCCAAGGTCTGCTCTGCTGAAGGCCAGGGCTGTGAGCTTGCTTTTCACCCTCTTCCCTGCCCTCAGGATCCCCAACTCCACCATCTTTTGGTTACTGCAGCCAAGGTTGTCTTTGACCTTCACATTCCCCCGTGAACCCCTCCTTTGACCTTCACATTCCCAGCAGATCATCTCTCCTTGTTGCCTCCTCCATCACTTGGAGGAGGAAGTTATCTTCAGTGCACTCCACAAACATCCTGGGTTGCTTATGTCCTGCCGTATTGTCCCTCCAGCAGCTATCGGGATGACTGAAGTGCCTCATGAGGACCAGGGACTGCGCACTTGAGGCTGCAAACTGGTGGGGTCAGACACCCGCTATAATGTCACCTTTACCTGTCCTCTCTTTAATCCTCACCCATAAGCTCTCATTTGGCTCCTTATGAATCCCCAGGCTGAGCTCCACACACTCCAGCTGCTCTCTCACATAAAGGGAAGCTCCCCATCCTCGTCTTCCCAGCCTTTCCTTTGGAAAGAGCCTGTGTGCCTACATTGCAACGCTCCAGTCATGGGAGCCATCCCACCACTCCTCCGTGATCCCACCAAGATTGTAGCCCTCAACTACACACAGGTCTCTATTCCATCAGGTTTACTCCTCATGTTGCGTGCATTGATGTCCATGCACTTGAGAGAACCTTCCAGTTCTGCAGCACCCTGTAGCCAGGATGGACCTTGTCTCTAGGCCATGGTATGGGTGTTCAGATGCTGGTACACAGGCACCAGAGCCCTTTGGAAGGCCCTGGGGTGTCTGCCCTGCATCCACTTGAGGAGGGCATGGCTTTCCTGAAGGCCCTGTGCTGCGTTTGCTGGATGTAGGCGAGTATGCTGGGCACCCCAGACACCTGTGATGACACTACACTTCCTTTTATGCCATTAAAACGAGGTGTCTTCAGTGCAAGGGTGTGGATGTGTCTTAGCTTTGTAGTGCCTTCAACTCTAGTAAATTCAGCGGATGGAGCCTAGAGGGCCCTTCTGGGGCACTCCTGCATTTAGGCAGCTGAAGAGCTCTGTGTGCTCCGGGGAGGTACTGGACAAAGGCACATTCTTCAGGATGGCTAAGAATATCCTTCTTGCCCCTCTGGCCTCGCTGATGCTCAGGATGGATGTGGACATACTCAGAGATTTTCCATCGGAGCTTGCAGGCACTTGCACATGTCTTGGAGCACCCCTGCCACCTCCATCCTCACCAAGTGTCTTTGTGTGAGCAACTGACTGCCCACTGCAGGGGCTGAGAGTGGGGACTCACACCCAGGTAACCAGTTTATGCAGGGCTGCACTGAAGGGGTGATCCCAGCTCCCACGGCTCTGCAGGATGGATGGGGAACTGAATCCTGCTTTAGCCCAAGGACTTCCAGCTCAGGATGAGATGCCTGCATTGCCTCAGCTGAGTCACTGCCCTGCACAAGGGGAGCCAACCCCTCCCTGCCCCACCCTATGTGTCCTGCTTTTATTTGGGGACAGCAATGACATTTTCCAGAGGGGAACATTTACAGCTTTTGCAGGCAACCATGCTCTGGTAGGACAAACCACGCTGCTAGACTCAGTCTCTCTGCTGTTTAGAGGGGGACAACTGGTGATTACTTCAGTTGACTTCAAAGTACATTCCCCAGGGATAACCCAGCTGCCTTGCAGGAGCTGTCAGCCCTGGAGCACCAGGGAAATCCCGAGGGAGCTGGGGTGGGGGCGGGGCAGGGCAGGGCAGAGACAGTGACACCTTGGGCTGGGTCTCTGCTCTTGAGCTGAGCCGGGCTCCTAGGGCAGGGGAAGATGATGGCAACCCGGCAGCGCTGCACTGAGACAGCCCTGCCCAGGAGCAGCTCATCTGCAAAGCACAGCAGGGCTGGGGACGCTGCCTGCGGGGGATCAAGGGGAAAGGAGCTAGCAAGATTTCAACAGCTCTCTGAAGCGGGAAGACAACTTAAAGCTCATTGCAGCAGAAATCCCCCAATAGCCCTTGACGTGGTAAGTCTCTGGCTGCAGGGCAAGGCAGATGAGACTCCTGGAGGGCTCTTCTAGAGCTGGCACATCCCATGGCTGATATGATAGGTCTCAGTGGCTCTGCTGGCTTCTCTAGCACAGAGGAGGGGGACATTTTCCACAGCAGTGATTATCTGCCAATACCGTCAGAGGGACAGGGCATGACATCTCCCCTTCTCCCAGGGACGGCTGCCGTGGTGGGCAGCCAGGGTGTGCACCCCAGGGTGCCCAGGGCTGTCCTTCAGAGCAGGGTCCCTGCACCCCTGGGAGCTGTGTGCTGGGGCAGGGACTCTGCCCCCTGCCTGGGCCAGCACTCAGCCTGCCCGGGGAGCTCCCCATGGCACTGCGGGGAGAAGGAGTGACCCTCGGCAGGGAAGGGTCCTTCTGCCTGTTGAGGGGGTGCTGTGTGGCTCAGGGCGGCTCATAGCTCCTGCTCACAGCCTACAAATCTCTGGAGGGGACTTGACATGAGTGTGATCAGGGCAGCCTTGTCCTGTTCAAGCCTGTGCTTTCCTGAATCTCTGCTTGGAGTTTTCGCTTGTTTGTCTGGGTGGGAACGGAACTAGGGTTGTCTGGTTTAGGAAAGGGCTGGGGCTCCTGATCCATCACCGTGAGGTTTATGAGGAACCTCAGCAAGTGCCTTCACCACTCATCAGTCTGCAGATAGCACCAGCATCACCTTTCCGGCTTCATCAGGGTTTGTGACATGCTGTCTGGCTCCTGCTAGCATGGAGATGCCCATGGGCAGTGCCCTGCCTTTGGGAGGTGTCTGCAAGGCAGAGCTGAGCACGCAAAGGGTGGGATGAGGTCTGTGAGTGATGACAGGGCACAGATGTGGGGACAGAGAAGCAGCTCCCAGCAGGCACGGGTTTAGGCAACAGAGACATAGGGAGGGAGGGAGAGGGGGCTGCTGCAAGGAGTGCTGAGGGAGGTGGGATTCGGGCACCTTCCTGCCATCCCCTACAGTGCAGAAGCCTTCCCCAGAGCAAACCCTCTTTCTCGTCTCCCACCCAGCAGAGCCTCTGTCCTCAAGGCTGTGGGCTTTCTGGCTGAGTTGCCTCCTCAGCAGCCCGACCCCTGGGGAGGACCAATTCCCGAGTGACCATCTGCCTGTCCCTGTCCTGCCTCCCTTGGCAGGAACACTGAGGCATTTCTCCATGTTTCCCCAGCTCTCTGCGCTACCTTTTCCCACCGAGACGGCAAGCTCTGAGCACTGCCATGTGAGGGGCTGGAAATGAGCTGACCCCCCTGCTTCAGGGCACCCCATCTTTAGGACATTCCCCTCTTTACTTGGGGGGGGTTCTACTGGGCTGCAGCCTGCCCTCCACAAGGGCACAGCTCTCCCATAGCATCTCTGTGTTATCTAGGAGCTCCATGAAGACGCCTCGGTGCTAAGGCCATGGAAATGTTGCTGAATGGTGTACGTCGACAACTGAAATGAGCCCTCTGTGTCCCTGGCACAGAACAGAGAGCTGAGATCCTCCTCAGGTGCTCTGCGACCGCGTGAGTGGTTTCTTGACCTGCACTTTCAAACTGGATTCCTCTACTCCCAGCAGTGCCCAGGTTCTTCTCAGGGGAACATCGGGGTGTGATCATCCTCCAGCTCAAAGAGCTGCCAGCTCAGGGCAGCTGAGAGCAGGACGGGTGGACTGACCAGCTGTCCTCACTGCGCTAAGGGACAGCCCCTTTGCCTCCAAGGACCCACACTGTTTGACTTGGAGCGCAGCAGAAATGCCAAGGATTTCTGCCTTAAAAAACCACTCATCAGGTGTGGTGGGACACCTAGGACAAAGTAAAACCTACAAAATTCCCTCAGCTCTGCTCTGCAGTGGGGTGCAGTGGGAGCAACAATGCTGAAAAGCTCTTTGCTATCACCAGCGGATTTAAACTAAGATCAGCCATGTTCCTATTTACCAATTGCTGTAGGGCAGGTATTCCTCCAGAGCCCTCAGCAGAGTCCCTGCTCTCCTGGCAGCCTCAGCCAGCACCAGAGCTCAAGGGAAAGGGAGCTGCACAAAGGCTTTTCTGAAAGGACAGAGGCAGTGTGGGGATTTTCTGTGAGAAATGGAGTAGGTTTTGCTCAGAGGTGTCTGTCCTAACTCTTCACTGTCTTTCCCTCCTTCAACAGGCCCCCATGCCAAAAGGCACCAGATGTCAACAGCAGCTCCATCACCCAGTTCCTCCTCCTGGCATTCGCAGACACGTGGGAGCTGCAGCTCGTGCACTTCTGGCTCTTCCTGGGCATCTGCCTGGCTGCCCTCCTGGGCAACGGCATCATCATCACCGCCGTAGCCTGCGACCACCGCCTCCACACACCCATGTACTTCTTCCTCCTCAGCCTCTTCCTCCTCGACCTGGGCTTCATCTCCACCACTCTCCCCAGATCCATGGCCAATTCCCTCTGGGACACCAGCAGGCTGTGCTGCCCAGGTTTTTTTCTTTTTATTCTTGATCTCAGCAGAATTGCATCTTCTTACTGTCATGGCCTATGACCGCTATGTTGCAATCTGCCAGCCCCTGCACTATGGGACCCTCTTGGGCAGCAGGACTTGTGTCAAAACGACAACAGCTGCCTGGGGCGGCAGTTTTCTCAATGCTGTGCTAGATACTGCCAATACATTTTCACTACCACTCTGCCAAGGCAATGGCCTGAACTAGTTCTTCTGTGAAGCTCCCCAGATCCTCAGGCTCTCCTGCTCACAATCCTGCCTCAGGGAAGTTGGGCTTTTTGTGGCTGGTGTCTTTTTAGCATTCGTCTGCTTTGTGTTCATTCTTTTCTCTTATGTGCAGATCTTTAGGGCCGTGCTGAGGATGTCCTCTGAGCAGGGACGGCACAAAGCCTTTTCCATGTGCCTCCCTCACCTGGCCGTGGTCTCCCTGTTTATCAGCACCACCATGTTTGCCTACCTGAAGCCCTCCTCCATCTCCTCCCCACCCCAGGACCTGGTGCTGGCAGTTCTGTACTCAGTGGTGCCTCCAACATTGAACCCCCTCATCTACAGCATGAGGAACAAGGAGCTCAAGGATGGTATTAGGAAAGGGATTTCATGGGTGTTTCTGAACAGTGATAAGCTTCCCATCACCCTCCACAAATGACTCCCATCCTATCCCATTCCAGGCTTTTTCTTTGGGTTTGGTTGGAGTTTTTTTTTAACTTGCTATAGCATTATTAGCATTAGCATCACCATCATTGTTAACATTATTATTATTGCTGTCATCATCATTGTTATTTGTGGTTATTACATTCCTACACAAAGGTTTAGATTCAGCTCACATCTGCTGAGGAATGAACCTGCTCTGTCTCACCTGAACCTCTTGTAAACGTCTGTCTAACATTGGGTCAGAGTTGGCTCTCTCATAGCCTCTCTCTAATAAAATGGGATCTCCCCAGTGCACTCCTGAGGACTTGGCTCTTTCAGTGCTGGTGCCAAGAACAGGCATGAGCAACCGCTCCCCCAAAAGGCCTGGATCAAAGGGCTCCATGTCACATTGTGACCGTTTAGAGAACAAAAGCTGGATTTAAGACTAACCTGTCGGTGTTTAATGACAGTGGAGGTGGTGAATTCTCGCTGCGTTACATACCCAGGGCTGCCCCACATGCGACATGAGGGTGGTGTCCTTAAGGAGGGGAGTCTGGAGCGGCCTGGAGAGCCTGGGAGATCTCCATGGACAGTGTGTGCCTGGGGTGGGCAGTGACTGGAGCCCCACAAATGGAGAGCTTGCCCAAGGCAGACACCTCCAAAGGGAAAGTGCTAAATCTAGGTATCTGCAAGGAAATGAGGGCTTTTCTATCCCAGGGGAGGCTGTGGGGACCCAGCCGGCACAAGGAAAGGAGGCTGGAGAGTGGTTCATGTCAACCCTCAGGCATAACCGAGTCACTGAGGTGACTTTGGAAATGCTCCATCCTCCCTTCAAGTACCTGCCTGTCCTGGTTTTGGCTGGGATAGAGTTAAGTTAGCTCCTAGTAGCTGGTATAGTGCTGGGTTTTGGATTTAGGATGAGAATAATGCTGATGACACATTGATGGTTTAGTTGTGGCTAAGCAGTGCTTACACTACTCAAGGACTTCTCAGCTTCTCATGCCTTGCCAGCGTGAAGCTGTGAGGAGGCACAGCCACAACAGTTGACCCAAACTGGCCAAAGGGCTATTCCATGCTATATGTTGTCATGCTCAGTAATAAGAACAGGGGGGAGATGGCCAGGAACTGACTGGGCATTGGTCAGCGGATGGTGAGTAATTACATTGTGCATCATTTATTTTGTTTATTCTTTTTATTATTATTATTATTATTGCTGTTATTATTATTTTCCCTCCTTTTCTGTCCTATTAAACTGTCTTTATCTCAACCTGCAAATTTTACATTTTTTTTTCCCAATTCTCTCCCCTATCCCACTGGGGAGCGGGGGGCGTGAGTGAACGGCTGTGTGGTGTTCAGCTGCCTGCCGGGTTAAACCACAACACTACCACATCCACACATCTCCAGGGAGGGGGATTTGCAGGGATCCCCATCCAGCTCAGGGCTCTGCAGGGAGCACGGGGAAGAGGACAGCAAAGTCTGGCCACAACGAAGGAGGGATGGGAAGACTTCAGATGGGAGCTGACCTGAGCTAGAAATTGCCTCACAGAGGAAAATGCTGGTGTTCAGCTAAGCAAGACAATGCCCAGATTGTGGGTACCCTAAAGCATGTTCACGCTGTGAAATCCTATCTTTTCTGGTGCTCCACAAGGTTGGGAAGTGGCTGAAGAAGGACCAGTGCTCCCCACTCCCCATCTCTGAGTGCCATCGTCTCTCCTGAAGGGTGTCTCTAAGGGGGAGGCTGGGACCCTGTGTCAGGGCTTGCACTGAAAGAAGTATGACCCAGGAGCCATGTGAGTATGTTGCTGTCCCTCAGTCCCCATGCCCAGCACGTGGCCACAGTATCCCCCACCCCCTGTGCTGGACCTTTCCCCAAAAGTCACCCCCAGGCCCAGCCCTTTGTACCTTTCATTTCATGCCCTGGCCATTCCCCAGGCTGCAGGTGAGGGCTGATCTTTGAAACGCGACCAACTCTGCCTGTACTGGGGGAGCATCCAGCCCTTCCTGGGCTCACACACCCCCGTACCCCAGCAGACCCCAGAGATGGGCTGTCTGCAAAGCCCCACACAGGACACAGCCAAGTCTGGGCAGGGGCCGGTCACTGGCATGGGCTGCCAAAGCAGAAGGGCTGCAGGGGGATAGGGCACCGAGGTCTGGTGTGCAGACCATACTAGGGGGATGGTTCCCTACCCCTGAATGCACTCTTCCCCATGTGGTGCCTGCACAGTTCTGCTCTGGGTCCTCATGTGGGGCTGTGGGGCTGGGCTGGTGCAGCGATGAGAATGTGCACAGGAGCCACGATGCTCAGGATGTTCTCACACTGCTGGGAGGTCAAACATTATCCTCAACCAGCAGCCACAAAGCGCTGTTGCCCCAGTCACCGTCATGAAACTGGGAACCCAAGAGGCACCATGGGTGGGGGGTGGGGGGTGAGCACCACAAACTCAAGTTCTGCCAGCAGCTGCACTGCAGACAGAGCAGCTCCGTACAGTCAGGATAGTTCTCCCTGCTCTTCACAAGGTTGGGGGGTCTCTTGGGGGCTGCAGCCACTGGCACCACATGCAAGGAGCCCCAAGACACAGGAGTGAGCAAGGGTTCCCCGCACCACAGCTCACCATGCTCACCTCCTGTGTCACCATCGCCTCTCAGGAGCACTGCCAGGTGGGTTACTCCTTGCCTGGGTGTGAAGGGGAACTGCTGGAGGTCTTCTCTGCTGACCACCATAGCCCCCAGCTCTTTCCTGGCATCAGCTCACAATCACTACCACAATCCTTCTGCAGCGTGTGTCTCTGCTTCAAGATGGCCACCATGGCTGGCCTGCATGGTCCCAGAGGATCCCAGCAAGGGCGTGCTTAGAGAGTAGGTTGTGATTGTCCTTGGTCTGAGTAGGTGCGATGATCATGATCTAGCTAGGGACCAGGAAGGGAAGGGAAGGAAAAGAGACAACAAGGACAAGAAGCAGTAAACAAAATTTCAAATGATGTTAAGGAAAGAAAAAAAATAAATAAATACCTATTTCTATCTTTACATGTCTATGTATTTATATATCACTATGACAATGGATCAGCATTGTGCCGGAGGACCAGAGATTTTCAAAACTCAGCTGGAGAAAGCACTGACCAGTCTCAGGTAACTGTAAAGCTATCCCTGCTCAGAGCAGCTCACGGTACAGGAGACCTCCAGAGCTGACTTCCAACTCCAGACCTCTGGAGGAAGGGGCTGGGCATGGCAGTCAAGGGTAGGGGACACTGCTGAGGCATTTGTAATCCCCGATTCCACCCTTTCTGCAGGGTTACACAGTGAACGTGTTAATGCTCCAAAGGAGGCTCTGCTCCATGGGCACCAGGAGTCAAAGTAATACGGGGATACTACAGAAAAGTTCTCAGAAACACAGCCAGGCATTACAGAATCACAGAACCTCAAAATAGTTGGGGTTGGAAAAGATCTCTGGAGGTCATCTAGTCCAACCTCACTGCTGAAAGCAGGGTCGGCTTGAGCAGGTTGCCCTTAACTGTCTCCAGTCAGGATTTTAATATCTCGCTGGATGGAGACTCCACAACCTCTCTGGGAAATCTGTTCCAGAGTTTGACCTCCCTTACACCACATGTCCCAGGGAAACACACACACACACACACACACACACAAACACACACCCCCCACACAGACACCCACCCCCAGCTCCCCCTCCACAGACATACAGGGGACACACAGACAGACGGTCACAAAGGCTGCCACAGTTGAGGTGCTGCTGCCAGCAGCAGGACGCACAGGACCCACATCACACACCAGCACCCACAGCCACGTCCCCTCCTCTGCTGGGGCTGGCACAGAGAGATGGTCACTAGTGCAGGCACACGCCGCTCAGGGTTCATAGGCACATGCACGCTCATGGGTCCTCTGAGCACTGGCACAGCCCCTCTGACGCCCGGGACCCGTGCCGGGACCATGGCCTTCTGACCCACCCCACAGGTCCCCAACTTGCTGGCTGATCCAGCTTGGTGCTCGCTACAAACACGCAGCACTAGCGTACCTGTCCCACAGCCGCCCCACACTCGCAGGTCCCCCCAGGTACCAGCACAGACCCCCACCCCTGATAACCTGGCCTGGTCCTGAGGCCCCCCTGCTCCCGGCCGGGCCAGGTCGAAGTTTGCTGGTGAATACACACGCACATCCCATGCACACCAGGCCGGGGGGGATACGGACCCTCACCGCTGCCCAGCAGCCGGCACCAGGCACACAGGCTGTGACCTGCAGTCCCACTCCAGCTGCTGGCGTGGAGCCCCTCACTCACCTCACTCACCCCGTTCCCCTCCAGTAGGTGGTTTTGGGGACACACACCATTCCCACCCCAGTGGCTGGAAGCTGAAGACCCCCACTCGCTCCAGAGGCTGATGCTGAGACCTCACTCTCTCCATTAGCTGCACTAGGACCCCACTGGCTCCAGTAGCTTCAGTGGGACCACCACTCCCTCCAGACGCTGGCACCACAGGCCAGGGGCACCCACACCCCTGGTCAGACTCCAGCTGCTGGCACCAAATTCCACTCGCACACACAGAGGTCTCACCAGCAGCTGGCACTTAGTCCTTGCAGCACACGCGCACACACGGGACAGAGAGTGAAATTATACAGATTAAGACAAGATTTTATGAGAAGATATAAGACGACAAGACAGAGTGTGGTGATCAGGTGCAGCTCTCAGCCAGACAAGCACGCTGGCTGACCATGTTTGACATGCAACTGGCCTCTTTTATACCCATTTCTGTCTCACTCCCTCTTTGTTCCTCCTTCTTCCCCCTTCTCTTGCTTGTCCCTCATGGGTTTGCACAGATCTATCTATTCCCACACCCCTCTCGTCTGGGGTCCCTCTGATTCACAGTCTTATCAGTTGAACAGTCCAGCTGATCCTCTTGGAAGTGGCGCCTGTAGTTTCTTGATGGCTAGGTTCCTTTCTTGTCATTGACTCCACCTTTGTTTTGTCAAGTCTTTGTCTCAGTAAATTTTGATTCTGGTTTCCCCTTTTTCTCTTGGTTCCCCAATTAACAAGGTCCCCCATCAGATAAACTTGCTGGAATAAACCCTCTCACCCTCTCATATGCCTTCATCTGTGTGACTGACCAGCTTTGGCCCCCATCCCTGCCTCCCTTATCATTTGACGGTCACATTTGTGTCCCTCTATGTTCTTGTCCATGGCTTCCTCCTTTTCTTATCATCCCTTGTTGCACTGAAACAGGTCCTTGACCAGAGACCCTTAAAGGAGCAGACACGCTCCTTCCACACACCCAGACACAGATGAGAGTAAGATATGCTATGGCTGGATGTCATGAACGAGAGTAAAACATAGATCGTGCTAGTGCAAGTGTAAGCAGTCCCCCACACACAGGGCCAGGGCACCTCTTGTGACAGTGTCAGATGGTGAGCACAGGCGGTGCTGGGACAGCTGCAGGTTCCCCAGGACGAGAAGGTCAGACAAACTGCCCTGAGAGCTCAAACAGGGCCGGTGTTTCACGTCAGTTTAATTACCCCTGTGTTTTGCGAGGGAGTCACTCACGTGGTCTGGAGGTCTGAGAAACTGGAGGCTCTCACAGCTCTGCAGGCCCAGCGCTGGCTGGGGTGTTTGGTATTCATCCTCTCTGCGGTAGTCCTCACGCAGGCCGTGGGCTGCTGAAGCACAAGGCGTGCTCGGTGTCACTGCAAGGTGTCATCCAGACACCACTATTCAGCAGGAAGGGTCTTTCAGTCGGTTTTATTTATATCAATTTACTCAGCAACTCAGTAATCTCTGCTAGGGGTCATTAGGTGAGAACGTAGCCATTTAACTCCCCAAGTTCTGCAAGTGAAAATATCTTTCAAGGAGTAATAAGTCTACATAGCTCTAAACTGCTTGAAAAAGAGGGTTTTAAAAACTCTGTTCAGGCTGGGAGCGCAAGCTGGCAGGAAAACAAGTAGGTGGAGGAGGACAAAAGAGATCAAGTATGAAACGTCACACTGTGCCATATGGCTTAAATAGAGCCCTTTCCAGCGTCCTTGTTTTAATAAATACCTGGTGATAACACACACAAAGTAATAGCCCAAATAATATTTACTTTAAGACTCATTTTGTTTGGTCTGTTGGTTTTGGTTAGTCTGATGGTATTACAGGAGATGGAAAACGTAACTCGTGTGTCCTGAATCAACAGTTTACTTACCAAATGAGAAAACATCTTAATGTCAATAAAAGAATCTCGAGTCGTTTCAGCTACCCCATTGCTTTTAGAAAGCACCTGAGATTTTATTTGCATTATCTCTGAGAGGCTCTTTAAAATGAGTAACTAGCAAGTAAACAAACAAAGAGAGTTCAAGCTTATATTGTTGAGTTCATAAAACTAATACAATGTCTACATTCACCAAGGTTTTCCATTATTACTTTTTTGTTTAACTTGCAGAAAAAAATCATTAGTGTTAGCAGGCTTAGGCATCATGGAATATTTCTTTACCCATTTTGTGTTCTTTTATGCCTTGCTGAAGAAAATGGGGCTTGTTTTGCAGCTTGTGAACAAGGAAAATGCATCTTTTCAGTGGTTTCACGCAGGTGATTGCTTGGCTGCTTGTTGTCTCTGCCTGGCGGTCGGTGCTTGAGGGGTTGTTTCTTTGGTGAACGTTCCTCTTGGAGGACTCGGGCAGCATGGTGAAGATTGACAGAGCAGGGAACAGCCTGTTTCTGAGGAGCTCCTTCCTCTTGCGGTCACCCTGTGAGAGGCTCCATCGCATGAACGACGCAACTCACGTGAACACCAGGAGCTGCATGTCCATGGGTGCTGCCTGCTCAGTCCGGTCTCTGCAGCAGCGTGCTTTGTCGTGTTGTTGGAAGATTTGGACAGCAGCAAGATTTTGGGGGTTTTCATTCCTCTAATCCTTGCTTCTCTGCCCCCATCCTCTTCCCTTTCATTGTTTTGGGGTTTATGGTGGGTTTTTTCTTGGTTAGTTATTTAATGATAATTATTTTGCTGAGGAAGGTGGTGCAGCCTTGAAGCCCTGGGAGGCGGGGAAAGGTCTTACGTCCGGCACAAAGCCGGGAGCTCTGACCCCACCGTGAGCCCTTCTCTGCCCACGGCTCCCAAGAAGCATTTTCACCTCCCCACGGGCCTTCCCGGTGCCTGTTGGGATCCCTGCCCTGGAACACGCCAGAGCAGGGGCACCGCTGCTGCGGGAGACACGACGGGACAGGAGCCCCGCCCACCCGCTTCCGCTGGAAGCCCCGCCCCCTCCCAGCACCCGCAGGGGCCCTGTGCCCCGGAAGTCGCTCTCCTCTACCGGCCATGTGCTCCGCTGGGATTGGCTGGCAGGACCGGCCACCCCTGCCGCTTGGCCCAGAGATACATCAGACCCGGAAGGCCCTTCCCCTGCATCCACAGGGGCCGCCATTTGGGGTTGGCCACCATTTTGGGACAGGGTGCCACCATTCCATGGCAGTGAGCTGCCCTTTTGTTAAAGCTCATACTGCTCTGTGATTGGCTAATGGTCATGTCTCGACACCGTCACAGCCGTGTGTTCTCAGGCAGCCCCTGTGATTGGCTGGCAGGACCGGCCACCCGTCCCTCCATGGAGGGACACTGAATTACTAGGTCAGAAGTCCATGTTTGCCTTGTACAGACACATTGCAAGCATGCATGTGGTGTGTGCGTGGGGAGATGAACCCGAGTGAGCACAAATGCCATCAGCTGCTCCTGGGGATCCCATGAGCATCTGTGGGACACACGGTGTCTCCAAGTCACTTCCCCTTGAGAGTAACATCCCCTGGGAAACCACCTGCATGTGGCACTGAGATGTGCTTCCTAGAACTGAGGTCCCCATGTCCATTCCTCATGCCTTGGGGCATCTCAGAGGAGTGCAGAGCAGGGCGATACACCGCAAGGCTGAGGTGCCTGCCAGCCTCTGGGAGTGGCAACAGGAGGCCAGAGACACTACGACTGCTGCAATGCACTGCCTGTGCCTGGGCAAGGGAAGGACTTGTATCTCTGAACACCCCTGTGTACATGAGGAGTGCATGAGGACAGCTCAGACGTGGACACCTCACAGAGCCTGGACGTTTCTCTGTGTGACTCCAGGAGCAGCTCCCACCGTCCCAGTGCGATTTATGTCACTCGCCTTGGAAACGCTCATTGCCCGTTCCTCTGTCTGCTACGATATTAATTCTTGGCTTTCTGGCCTGTGCCTTCAAATACACAGCATGAAAGCAGCATGCCTGTGGAGCATCTCACCTGGGCAGTCAGAAGGGGTTCTGCATGCAGCAGCGACATTGCCCTCTAGAAGAAGGCCCTTCCCACCTTTCAGAAGGCGCAGAGCACATTTAGAGATTAGTAACACACCCAGAAGCGCACACCTCCATGTTTCACCTCTCTGACCTTCCTTCACCATTTCTTTAAGCAATGAACAAAGAAGAAAAAGGTTCTTCCTCACAGGTGTCCTACTAGGAGAGAGCACAAAGGAAGGAGCTTAGCCTTCCGTGGTGTGGCAGAAGAGTGGAATGCACCCCACTCAAAAGAGAGAAGCAGCAATAGGTTATACTGAGGTAAAGTAATAATATGACAGAGTTCAATGAGTTAGATGGAACTTAACAAAGTTTTAACAGTTGTTTACCAAGGTTCAATAAGTTTGATGGCAAGGTTCACCTTATTAATTAGTCTCAGACTTGATCAACAGTTCATGTCTAACGGAATTATCCATACCATGTTTATAATATCTGAGTAGCTATATGGATTAAGTAATGTTTCATAGTATTAATTCAGCATGCTCTCAGTCACTTACCGAGGATGTTGTCGCAGGTGAGGGATCTCTCTGCCTTGGCTAAGGAAGGATCTCTCAGTCTCAGGAAAGGGATCTCAAACCCTGAGAGGCGTCCCTGCTCGAGGGGAGAGTCACCTGGCCTGCCGTCCAGCTGCCATGCAGGGACAGCTCACATTGGGCCCATCCTGATGGTAATATGTACAGGGTGAAGTAGTTGGCTGCCAGTCAATAGTATAGACACGATATCTTCATTTTAGCTCTGGCAACTTGTATTTTTGGCTTTCAAAACCACCTTTTGGAATCTTGTTCAAGACACCTTCACTCCCTTGTACGTCAGCCAGGGGCTTTCCAGCTCACACGTTCACCCCAAGGACGTGAGGGCTGTTGCTCCTGCGTCAGCCTGAACCAAAGTGCGGCTCGGAGTCAAGTGTATCCGTCACATTGACCAGATGCAGGAACTTTGAGGGTTTTATTCCTTTAACCCTTGCCTCTCTCTCCTCATCCTCTTTTCCTAGGGTGCTCTGGAGTTTAAGGGGGGATTTTTTGTTGTTGGAGGTGTTTCTGTAATTATTTTGCTGAGGAAGGTGGTGCGGCCTTGAAGCCCTGGGAGGCGGGGAAAGGTCTTACGTCCGGCACAAAGCCAGGAGCTCTGACCCCACCGTGAGCCCTTCTCTGCCCACGGCTCCCAAGAAGCATTTTCACCTCCCCACGGGCCTTCCCGGTGCCTGTTGGGATCCCTGCCCTGGAACACGCCAGAGCAGGGGCACCGCTGCTGCGGGAGACACGACGGGACAGGGGCCCCGCCCACCCGCTTCTGCTGGAAGCCCCGCCCCCTCCCAGGACCCGCAGGGGCCCTGTGCCCCAGAAGTCGCTCTCCTCTACCGGCCATGTGCTCCGCTGGGATTGGCTGGCAGGACCGGCCACCCCTGCCGCTTGGCCCAGAGATACGTCAGACCTGGAAGGCCCTTCCCCTGCATCCACAGGGGCCACCATTTTGGTTTGGCTGCTATTTTGGGACAGGGCGCCGCCATTCCATGGCAGTGAGCTGCCCTTTTGTTAAAGCTCATACTGCTCTGTGATTGGCTAATGGCCATGTCTCGACACCGTCACAGCCGTGTGTTCTCAGGCAGCCCCTGTGATTGGCTGGCAGGACCGGCCACCCGTCCCAGTGTCCCCAGGGGCACGTCCCAAAGGAAGCCCCCTGTCATTTCCTACAGGGAGGCTGCCACTTCTGACAGCCTCATTCCCCACGTCTTTTCATCCTGCATTGTGATTGGCTGACAGCCATTTCATGATGCCTGCATACCCACACGTTCTCAGGCAGCCCTGCGATTGGCTGCCCACCTCCTTTGGTCAGGAAGTGCTCAGATATAAAGATAGCTACATTTATATAACATATATCTATTTATAAGTAAGTGTACAAATACATACAAATACATCTTTTATTTATTTCTAAATAGGTACGGTATGTTTATATATATACTTCTGTATAGGTACTTAAGTATAGAATTTTTTATATATAAGTAAACACGTATAAAGCTATAGAAAGCAAATATATAAAGCCATAGAAAAAACCATAGGTATAAAACAGATAAAACCTGTTTTTAATAAGAGCTACTGGAGTGAGCACTTAAAGTTTAAATTTGAAGAGAAACAAAAGGAAGAGGCCAGGTCGGGGTCCCCCACTTTCCCAGGCTGCAGAACAAGGCCTGACAGGTCTGGGGTGGGGGGGCTTCAGGAGGGCAGAGGGGTGCCCGAAAGGTGGTGGGGTATGGACAAGCTGGAACGTGCCCAGGGGCTACGGCCACCTCCAAGGAATAACAGACTCATTTGCCACACGATATTGAATATATATCACCATATATATATTATAATATATAATAATATATGTATATTATAATAATAACATAATGATATATATGTGGTGATATATATTCAATATATATAATATATAATATATAATATTATATACATAATAATATGTAAAATATATAATGACATCATAATATATTGTATATTATAAATTATATTTTATATAATTAAAATATATTATACTAAAATATATTATTACAAAACATATTATAATAACTATGATAATATAATAGCATAATATAATAAAATTACAATTCTTATAATATTAGTATTGTAATTATATAATATGAAAACTATAATATTATATTAAAATATATTATATTATATAATATGAGATATAGATATTATATATATTGTATATAACATATATCACGACATATATGTAATATATCACCACACGACTACATAACAAATACATTGGTATGTGCTGGTGAGGTCACTGGAGACTGAGTACCTCAACAGGACATACATGGCAAATGGGCAGATAGGTACTTGTGAGGTCACTCTCAGACAATAGGCCAGGAGCCGAACCATGACATGTGCAGCTTGTTGTGAGGTCTCTGCTGCCTGAGTAGCTGCTAGGCCAGGAGCAGGCCCATGGCTTGTGTCTGTGCTCATGAGGTCACTCCTGCCTGAGGAGCTAGTAGGCCAGGAGTAGGCCTATGGATTGTGTAAGTGCTTGTGAGGTCACTGGTGCCTGAGGAGATGATAGGCCAGGAGCTGGCACATGGCATGTGAAGGCCTTTGTGATGTCAGTGGTGCCTGAGTAGCTGGTAGGCCAGGAATAAGCACCTGTCTTGTGTAGGTGTTTGCAAGGTCATTTGTGACCAATGAGCTGATGGGCCAGGAAGAGGCCCATGGATTGTGTAAGTCCTTGTGAAGTCACTGCTGCCCTGGTAGCTGATAGGCCAGGAGCAGGGCCATGGGTGCTGTAGGTTGCTGTGGTGTCACTGGTGCCTGAGTAGCTGAGAGGTTAGGAGCAGAACAATGGCTTGTGTAGGTGTTTGTGTAGGTGTTGGGTCGTTGGTGTCCGAATAGCTGATAGGCCAGAAGCAGGCACGTGGCAGGTTTAGATGTTATGACATCACCTGTGGCTGAGTGACGGATAGGCCACGAGCATGCACATGGCTTGTGTATGAGCTTGTGATTTCACGAGTACTGGATCAGCTTATAGGCCAAGAGCAGGCTTATGGCTTGTGTGGCTGCTTCTGATGTCATCAAAATAATATTTAGACCCCACCCAAACATGGCTTTTTGGAAGAACCATCAGCAGCAGAAGCCCGTGCACAGCACCCACACCCGTGTGACAGTCGTAACTCTTGAGCAGACAGCGATGGCAGCAGGAGGGTGTGAGGTCACCGTCACTATAGCTGCTCAGCACCCAGTGGTGGCTGTAGGAGGGTGTGAGGTCACCGTCACTCTAACTGCTGAGCACCCAGTGGTGGCTGTAGGAGGGTGTGAGGTCACCGTCACTATAACTGCTGAGCACCCAGTGGTGGCTGTAGGAGGGTGTGAGGTCACCGTCACTATAACTCATAAGCACACAACTGTGGCAGGAGGAGGGTCTGAGGTCCCGTCACCAATGGCACCGTGTGGCCGCGGGGCTCGGTGCAGAGCGGCCGTGTGCATCAGCGGGGCATGCCGGGGGCCGGGAGCTGCCCGGCCCCGTGTCTGCGAGGCCGAAGGAGCAGCCCCTGCAGCCCTGGCTGGAGCAGTCGGGGTGGGGGTGGCTCGGGGGCACCGCAGGGATGTGCCTGGGCACGGTGCCAGGAGGAAACCACAGACTTCCTGCCCGGGCGCTGCGCTGCGGGGGGAGCGCGGCGAGCGCTGCGAGGCCACGGGGGCTGTGGTTTGTGCACCTGCAGGCTCCAGCTCCCGATGCGCCTGTGGGGAAGAACGGCCCCTCGGGGACAGGCTGAGAGTCAGGGGCCTGACTGAGCCTCTGGGCTGCAGGTCTGCTGCCAGGGCAAGGCCATGGCCCAGCTCGGGCTCCTGCGAGGGACCCAGGGTGGGGCTGTGCAGGGAGGGACGGGCGAGCCAGCCCTTCTGGGATGGAGCTCTTCCCCTGCCCAAGGCCCTTGCCCAGCTGCTGCTCCCAGCACAGTGGGGTCTGTAGCAGGGGCAGGGGCTGTTTCCTTCCCATCCTGACACAGACCCCGGTGCAGTCCCAGCTCCGTGCTTCCCACGGCTCGGCGGTGGCTGGACAGCTGCCTCTTGGGTTCTTGGATGAGCCCAGCGTAGAAGATGCTCAGTTCTCCCAGTCCCCCCAGCAGGGTGCAAGGGGTGATGGACTCATTTCCCCTCCACACTCAGCTTCTCCCATGATGATTCCCTTACGTAACGACCATGACACCCGCAGCAGGACACATATGTCCCTCATATATGGTCATGAATGGCGCTGGAGAAGTTCATTGGAGGGCTGGGCTGTGTCGGAGGGGAGATAGCTCCCGATAACGTCTCAAAAGGTGCTGCTGCTGCTTTGATTGGCTCCTCCTGCAGCTGGGTCAGCATCTGCAGAGGTATATTACCCTCCCATCGTCGTTGTCCCCGTGAGTCCCCCAGGAGCCGTGGCAGGGAGTGGGGCGCAGCAGGGCTGTGCCAGCAGGGCAGGAGGCTCAGGATGGGGATGGAGGCACTCCTGTCCCCTCGGCTGCTGTGGCTGCTCCTCTGGGTGCAGCTGTGCAGGGGTAAGTGCCGGTTCCCTTGTCTCACAGCCCAGGGCCTGTGGGTACCAGCGTGGTCATCGGGATCCCTTTGGGAATGGGCTTTCTTTCCAGGCTCCGCTGAGACAAGGGTCAGAAGGTGCTCAGGTCCATGGACCTTGTGCCTTTCCCCGTGCCTCTCTGTGTTTAAGGCAGCCTGTGCCTGCCTGCATTTATGGACACCCCCATCCTGGGTGACCCTTTTGGGACCCCTTGTTCCCCAGGTCTGTGCCCCTGAGGCTGGCAGTGGCCCAGGTGGTGATGGCAGCACTCAGCGATCCCCAGGGCACAGCCAATCTCCAGGGTGTCCCTGGGTGCAGGGGAACCCAGATCCCAAGAAGGCAGTTTGTGCCCCACAGAGAGAAGGGGCCCGGGCTGTCTGCACCCACAGGTGGCAGAGAAATTTCTTTCCTGGGGGCCCCGGCCAGGCACAGGAACTGGGCTGATGCCTGGGGTGAGGAGGGCACATGGGTTGGGGGGACCCTTGGGATCATCTCGGTGCTCCCTGAGGACATGGGAAGCCCTGGGGGTGGTGTGGGTTTGGGTGGTGGCAGGGCAGGTGGTGGGCAGGGGAAGCTGCAGGCCTGGGGGCATGGGGCTTTCCAGGGTGTGCTTGGCTGGGGAGGAGACGGTGCCCTGTGCAGGGCCTGGGGGCACGGTGTGTGGGTGGGCATGGGCAGGGGGCTGTTGGAGTGGGAGGAGGTGCCAAGGGCTGTGGGGCAGTGAATGGCCCAGCAGGGCTGGGGTTGGCCCCCCCAGCCTGCACAGCCCGTGGGGAGAGGAGGGACCCCCACACTTCCCCAGGGACAGCTCAGGGAGGAGAGGGCTCCCAGCCTGGTGCTGTGACTCGACTCCCAGAGCTGCAGTCTGGGGCTGGGCCCTCTCCTGACCGGTCCCGTGTTTTGGTGTTTGAAGGGGCTGCGGAGGTGAGGCTGGAGGCTGGCGGCGGGCGCTGTGCTGGGAGAGTGGAGGTGAAACACCAGGGCCAGTGGGGGACCGTGTGTAGCGCCCACTGGGGCATGGCTGATGCTGCAGTGGTTTGTAAGCAGCTGGGCTGTGGGTCTGCTGTTGAAGCTCCTAAGTACGCACACTTTGGGCAAGGATCTGGCCCCATTTGGGTGACTGGTGCTAAGTGTCATGGCACTGAGTCTGCTCTGTCTGAATGTACAAACGACGAAGAGAATCGACAATTCTGTGATCACCGTTGGGATGCTGGAGTGACGTGTTCAGGTAAGGGGCCAGCCTGTTCCCTACCTTTGTGGCCAGGATGGGGGAAGGGACCTGGCTGTGCCCTCAGGCAACAATGACGGGGTACTGGAGCCGGGCCCAGTGTGGCCAGTTGCACTGCCGAGCTGGGACTGTCATTGCTGGTTTCCCCAGTCCCTGAGGAAAGCCCAGGGGTAACTCACCACTGCCTGGCCCCAGATGCGGCTCAGCCCACCCTCCTGGGGCTGGGAGATGAATGGCCCACCCTGCTCCGCAGTGTTTGTTCCTTCCCATCTCTCTCCTCTGGCTCATCCAGGATCTCTCTGGCAGCACGGAGGTACAGGTGCCCCCATGCTAGAGGCACTGAGAGCAGCTCACATGGCCACCAACAGCCCCTGGGAAGGACCCAGGATGGCCCCCAAAGCAGAAGAACTGCTCAGAGGGGAGGAGCACTGGGCTTGGGCAGAAGAGCAGGGTGGCCCATGGCCACCTCATTCCTTTCCCAGGGTCACCCCACGAGAGCCAGCCCACGGGGAGTGCAGGCAGTGGTGACCTGCTTCCCAGCCTCTCCTGCCTGCCCCAGCCCCTGGCTGCCCTGTGCCATGGGGGATTTGCCAGCACTTTCTGGCTCTCCTCGGTGCCTGTCCTTGCACCGGGAGCTCGTCTCAGCCCAGGCCTGCTCCTCTGCCTGCTCTCCTGCCTTCTGCCCAGCCATTGACCAGGGATGTGCATGCCTGGCAGTGTACTCTGGCCCCGGCTGAGGACTCCTCCCCAGGCAAGCGCTGCAGCCAGGGGCTGGTGAAGACAGAGACCGCATGTACACTCGCAGTGCATCTGTGCCCTGTGACATGTCCCATCTAACAGCAGTGTCCCACTGACCTGAGAACCACCTGGGAACGTGGTGCATTTCTGGTGGCTCCAAGGGTTCCTCAGCCAGGCCCTGAGCTCAGTGGGCAGATCAGGCTGCAGCAGCCAACAGTGCCTTGGCCAGTCTCCCTGGGCCCCAAGTGCTTGGAGTGTTGCCAGGAAGCCCAGGGTCTCCAAAATGGCGGCAGTTTGTCGGAGCAGTGCCTACGGCTGGGGGTTTGGGGGAGAAGCAAGCCCACAAGTGCTGTGCTGATGGCTGAGGAGCGGCAGGGTGTCCCTGGTGTGTTTGTGCCATCAGCAGCCCCTGGGAGCTGCTGGGAGGGTCGTGGGGCTCTGTGCCTGTGGCCACCTTGCAGACCAGGTGGGACGTGGGCATGTAACTGCCAGAGGGCTCTGGGAACTCTCCGGGGACTTTGATTGCTCCAGGATTTGTCCGGCTGGTCGGAGGGGACAGCCCCTGCTCAGGACGTGTGGAGATCCACGATGGGGACCAGTGGAAAACTGTCTGTGACTCAGACTTTGGTCCCAAAGCTGCCGACGTGGTCTGCGGGGAGTTGCAGTGTGGCGCAGCCCTGTCTGTGCCCAGGGCAGCTGACTTTGGAGAAGGTGTCGGTGCCATGTGGGACAGAGAGCTGCAGTGTGTGGGGAATGAATCCTTCCTCATGTTCTGCCCCAGGGGATCCCGCAGAGACCAGCCCTGCACCCACACGAACGCCGCTGGTGTCACCTGTACCCGTAAGGACTGAGGGTGGGGTGTTCCATATCTGGGGGTGTGCTGGGGCCAAGGGGAGCAGGGCAGGGACAGTGCCATGCTGTGCTGGGTGTGAGGACAGAAGGGGTGATGTGGTTGCCTCCAGCCTTAAAATCATGCACAAGGAGGAGAAAGGCAGGCTTTCCTCCATTTGGCTACTCCTCCATCTTGCAAGGGAGCAGAAGCACAATTCTGCCCTGTCTCATCCTTCTCTGTCCCCAGAGTACACAGGGTTCAGGCTGGTGAATGGCAGGACGGCGTGTGAGGGACGGGTGGAGGTGCAGGTGCTGGGGACCTGGGGCACCCTCTGTGCCTCCCGCTGGGATCTCTCGGACGCCCACGTTCTCTGTCGTCACCTCGACTGCGGGTTTGCTGAGTCCATTCCCAGAGGAGGGCATTTTGGGAGAGGCACGGGACCTGTCTGGAGAGACTCATTCCACTGTGACGGGACTGAAGCCCACCTGGGACAGTGCCCAGTGACCGCCCTGGGGGCCTCACCGTGCTCCCATGAGAACGACGCTGCTGTCATTTGCTCAGGTGAGTGCTGGGACAATGCTGTGTTAACTCCATTTGTCCCTTGGCCACCCAAAGCAGAAGACCCCATTTCTCACTTGAGAAACCCTGGTTCACCAGGAGCAACCTGGAGGACTTTGCCTGCTCTCACCGACTGCTCTGATGTGTGAGAGCTGAGGAATGAATGAGGTCAGGCATCTCCCCCAGGGCAGTGGCACACGCCATGGGGCCTCTGCCAGGGCTGGGCTCCTCTGCTCTCCTGCTGCAGGACAGACCCAGTACGGGGCCGTGGGGCTCATCTCCATCCCCCTGGCTGCAGACAGCCCTGTCCCAGCCCCACAGAGAGACCCAAGGACCCCAATCCCACACCCGTGGGGGCTACCTAGGTGCCCCCGGCAGCAGGCCTGGGGTGTGAGCTGCAGAGTGAGGCTGGGCTGTGCCCTTGCTTCTCGTCAGCACAAGTCCCAAACTTGTCCTGTTTGATCGGAAAGGCCCCCCTTGCTCTGCTCCCTGACAGGGACACGGGCTCCCAGGCCCAGATCCCCAGGGATGCAGAGGGGCAGAGGCGTGTGTGCTCTGCCCCATGGCTCAGCAGTGCCAATGGCAGCGCCGAGGTGGGGCAAGGCTTGTCCTGGGGCTGCCTGTCCCCAGGCCACCGTTGGCTGCTGCTCCCTCCTGCAGGAGCTGCCCCATCTGCCTCAGCAGGGACGTGTTGGGTGGCTCTGCCCCACCAAGAGCAAAGGGAGTGTCTTGCTCAGGAAGGCTCAGGGACTGGGGAAGCAAGCCTGTGGAAAGCTGCTCCTGAAGCTGACCGCAGAGGGCTGGGGGCAGGCGGGTGAGCTGCAGGGTGTTGTGAGGGTTGGAGAGCCTGGAGAGGTGCTGCAGGTTTGTGGGCTGTCTGGTGCTGCTGAGGGCTGGGGCATGGCTGCTCTCCCCAGGCCCAGGCAGCTCCACAGCCCTGCGGCTGGTGGGTGGAGGGAGCCGGTGCGACGGGCGAGTGGAGATCTTGCAGCGCGGGACGTGGGGCCGAGTCCTGGATGAGCAGTGGGACATGCAGGAGGCCAGCGTGGTGTGCCGGCAGCTGCGGTGTGGAGAGGCAGAGACAGCCTACAACCCCCCGAAGCCTCAGAGAGGGACGGGTCCCGTGGGGCTGCGAGGGGTCCGGTGCGCAGGGCACGAGGCCAACCTGACCCTCTGCAACACCTCCCTGCCCGTGAGCGCGCTGGCAGCAGGGATTGCAGAGGACGTGGGGGTCGTTTGCTGGGGTGAGTGGCACTGCACAGGCTCCCCAGGCTCGGGGCTGGGTGGGCAGCCGGCCCCTGATGGCAGCTGGGGTTTCTTTCTGCTGCAGGGAGCCGGCAGGTCCGGCTGGTGAACGGGCCCGGGCGCTGTGCTGGCAGAGTGGAGATCTACCACCAGGGCAGCTGGGGGACTGTCTGCGATGACCAGTGGGACCTGTCTGATGCCGCCGTCGTTTGCCAGCAGCTGGGCTGCGGAGGGGCGGTGGAGGCGGTTGGCTCCGCTCGGTTTGGGGAAGGCTCCGGTCAGATATGGCTGGACAGCGTGAACTGCTCCGGGGCCGAAGCTGCTCTCTGGGACTGCCCGGCAGGGTCCTGGGGGCAGCACGACTGCGGGCATAAAGAGGATGCAGGAGTCGTCTGCTCAGGTCTGTGCTGGGAGCTGTGGTGGGAGCCCAGTGCCCAGGGAAACCAGGACAAGGGGAGAGCCGGCAACGGCCGAGGCTGTGCCTGGCTGCCTCTGAGCCCCTGCCTGAGCCTGTCCTGGGGACACCCATGCACAAACCCCCTCGGTCCCACTGGGGGCCCCTTGTAAGCTGAGCTGTCCCCAAGGGTTAGCGGGGAGGGCATGGGTGTCTGTCCGTCAGGGACTTCTCTCTGCCCCTGGCAAAAGGGTGACTTGCTGGCCGTGCCTCTGCCTGGCTGAGGGCCTGGGGGGTGAAGAGGCTTCTCTGCTCCCATAGCCCCAGACCAGCCTGTTCCCCTCTGGGCTCTTTCCTCCCAGATTTCATGGCCCTGAGGCTGCACAACAGCACCAACTGCTCCGGGCGCCTGCAGGTGTTCTACAATGGCAAATGGGGGACCGTTTGCTCCAACTCAATGACTCCCAAAACGGTGTCGCTGGCATGCAAGGAGCTGGGCTGTGGGGATGAAGGGACCCTGGAAACACGCCTGCCCTATGGTAGGGTGTCTGGCCCCGCCTGGCTGGATCGCGTGGAGTGTGGGGAGAGAAACAGCTCCTTCTGGCAGTGTCCTTCTGCTCCCTGGGACCCACAGTCGTGTGATGACCTGCGAGACGAGACCCACATCACCTGCAATGGTAATTCAGAGCTCCCCAGGCACCAGCATCCCCCCAGCTCCTGCTCCCTGCTGGGCACAGTCAAGCGCAGAGACAGGGCCCACAGGGGCTTTGACTTTACGGGCCAGACCCTGCTGCTTGTGGTGGCACAAATGGGACTTCAGCTCTCAGAGCCCCACACATTCCTCAGCAGTTGCCAGCCGGGCTCCCAGCAGCGCCTGGGGCAGGCAGAGGTGTCTGCAGGCGAGGTCTCAGGAGAGCCCAGCCAGGGCTCCAAGGAGCGTCCCCTCCACAGACACCCTCCTGCTGCTCTGTGAACCAGGGTCCCTCTGGGGCTGAGCAGTCAGGGTCCCCCACATTGCCGTGCGTGTCCCCTTAATGACTGGGGTTCAGCTGCTGCCGTGAGCGAGGCGGCACGGGGAGGCGTGAGCAGAGCTCAGCCCCACGCTCTGCTGCACAACCCCCTTCAGCAGCCCCTTCACCGCAGCTTTTCCTTCTGCAGGGAGTCGGCCAGAAACACCCGCGGCCCTGGGGACCGTGTGCCCAAACTCCACGAGCTGCACAGGTAGCTGCTCCTCTGCATGCCCCTCTGGCCTGGCAGGGCTCTGCCTGCTGTCCCGGTGCCCTGGGAGGTCTCTGCCTTCTCCAGACAGGGAGAAGATTCGTGCCGTGGGAGGCGAGAGTGGGTGCTCGGGCAGAGTGGAGGTCTGGCACCGCGGCTCCTGGGGGACGGTGTGCGATGACTCCTGGGACATGCAGGATGCCGAGGTGGCCTGCAGGCAGCTGGGCTGTGGCCCCGCAGTGTCTGCCCTGGGCGAGGCTGCGTTTGGGGAGGGGACAGGCCCCATCTGGCTGGAGCAGGTGGAGTGCCGGGGGACAGAGCCATCTCTGCAGGACTGCTGGGCTCGGCCTGGGGACAGTGGTGCCTGCCGGCACAAGGAGGATGCTGCCGTGCGCTGCTCAGGTGAGCGGCAGGGCTGGGACCCTTGCTGGAGCTCTTGGCAGAGCTCCTGAGAGCAAGGCCGTCCTTGTGCAGCATGGGAGCCTGGTACCAAGTGGGCAGCAGCCTCTGTGGGGCTGGATGTCCTCTGGCTTCTGCCTGCAAGGCCCTGCGGCCCCCAGGGGCATCTCCTGGGCTGCCTGCGCCACCCTGCCCAATACCCAGAGCAGGGCCCTGGGCTCTGTCCTGGCCACCCTGACCGGTTTCGCAGGAGGGGCAATTTGGGTGGGATGTGTCAGGAATACATGCACACACGCACGCACACACGGCGTGTGAGAGAGGAGGCTCCCTGGTACCTGCACACCCACCCTCTCAGCCCAGCTCTCCTTCTCCTCTTCTGCAGCTGCACCCAGGACAGAAGCACCAACCCCCCGACCAGGTAACCTGTCCTCCCCGCTGGTGCTGGGTCTTCTCAGGGCCAGCTGTGACCCATGGCGGGAGGGAAGGGACTCCTTGCTGGGATGTGAAAGTCCCAGGAGGAGGCACTGGGATAGCAGTGGGGTGCGGGGGTTGGGGAGGTCTGTGATTTACCCATCAGGGTGGGATCTTCCTCATGACTCACTCCTGGGGTTGTCTACCCCTGGTGTAATGGGGGTCAGGACTGGGGTGTCCCAGCCCCTACCTCTCCCAGGCTTCGTGCTGCCCTTTTTGTGCTCCTGCCATGCAGATCCCACCTGGGGCCGTCCGTCCTCCAGCGGGAGAGTCTCATTGCCCGTCATCATCTGCATCATCCTGGGGGCCCTTCTCTGCCTTGTCCTGGCCCTCCTGGCTGGGCAAGTGCGAAGCGCCAGGGCTGGGCGCGGAGGTGGGTCGTGGGGAAAGATGCCTCCTGGCAAGGCCAGGGGTGCTGTGAGGTGTGAGTGAGTGGCACAGGCAGAGCTGGGGGGACAAGGGTGTGTGCTGCCTTCATGCCCATGCATCGCCTCCTTGACTGCCTGACCATGGGCCACCAGCAGCAAGGGGCAGAGAGAGTCCAGACATGGGGGGAGTGAGGGATGGGGTGAGGACAGAAATGGCAGAGCTGGGCTGGAGGAGATGGGAGCAGAGGTGAGACAGAGGAGGACATCACACTGGCAGCGCTCTGGGCAGCTCTGGAGGGGGCTGTGGGGCAGGGGAGATGCCAGGAGGAATGCGGGGCAGCAGGGTCGATCCCCATGGTTGCAGGCCCTGAGGATGTTCTCCTGTGTAACTCTGACCTCCTCCCCGCAGGGAAGGGGCCATGCCATGGATCCATGGGGCAGAAAGGGGAGAGGAAAGGCGGGAGCTGCTCCAAGCTCAGCATGAGGGACCTGACCCAGGGGCCAGAGGGGCACAGGGGCTGTTTCTGAGGGGATGGTGCGAGGGTATCACTGCCCCAGGCCATGTCCATGGGGACATTGCCCTCACTGAGGACGTGGTAGCAGTGACCAGACAGCACAGCAGGGCTGTGCTCTGGCGATAGCCTTTTGCTGGCCCAGAGGACCAAAGCTGGGGGAGCAGAGCAGGATCCTGTCCTGTCTCTGCCTATCCCTGGGCCAGCCCTGCTGCTGTCCACAGGCTCTGGGAGAGCTTGGGAGCCCTTCCCTGAGGCCGTGTATGAGGAGATTGGTTACAGCCCGGCGTGGGAGAAGCAGGCGAGGTTCAGAGGCTCAGGTGGGTGTGGGTTCCTCCCGGGGGGCACATCTGCCAGGCTCTTCCCCCTCTCCCCCCACCCATGGCTGACCCCCTGCAGTCCCCTGGCCCATGGTCCCTGCAGTGCTGGGGCTGTGGGGGCTGTGGGGAGAGCAGCCAGGTCCTGGGCCCAAGAGAGGAGCTTCCTCCCCACCAGTTCTTCCCATCCCAGCTGGGGACAGCCCCTCTCTGCCTGTCCCTGCACCCCTACGGGACCCCTGAGCGGGGAGGGAAGGGGCTGTCCCAGGGCAGCTCTGGGAGCCCCTTTGAGACAGGGTTTGTCCTGGGGGAGCAGGGTGAGTCCTGAGCCCTTCTCCCCACTCAGCCCTGCCTCTGGGGGTCCCCCGTCCCCAGCAGCACTGACCACAGGCCTGGTCAGCAGAGCGCACTCCCCTAACAGCCGCTGCACCTCTCTCCAGGCTCCTTTTCAGAGGGGTCCCTGACCAAGGTGCAGCCCTACCCCGGGGACAGCAAGGAGGAGGATGGTCCGGGATCAGCAGCAGGTAATAGGGTGCAGGAAGGAGTGGATCTCTCCTCCCTGCAGATGTGTGAAGAACAGCGGTGTCAGTGAGTGTCACTGTTGGAGATGGGGAGGACATGGAGGGGGGTCTCCTGTGGTGCTGCCAACACCGGTGTCTGAGCCCCATGTCCCTGCGCATCCTCCCATCTTCTGCTCTGCAAATGTATCTTCTCCCTGTCACCAGCTCCCCTCTCCTTTCAGACGTCCCTGTCCTGCCTGGAGGTGACCCGGCGGATGGCTATGATGATGCCAGGGAGGTTTCTGAGCCTGGGGAGGATCGTGCCCCTGGGCAGGGAGACTGGGAAATGGCCAGGGCACGAGAGGAGGCAGCAGGGCCCAGGGATGCACCTGGAGGTGAGAGGGAAAGAGAGCGCTGCTGGTTCCTGGGCTGCCATTCCTGGTGCCAGAGGAATCCTTGCTCTACTGAGAACCCAACCTCGTGTGATGGGGGAATGTGCAGCAGGAACTTTCCTTGGGGGCCCGGGGTAGGGAGAGGGAGCTGAACATCTCTGGACTGGAGAGCAGAAGGGAGGAAGGTGATGTACAGAGCAGGAGGGGCACCCCATGGGGCGAACGTGCAATGGCTGCCTTGGTGCTTGCAGGGGCAAACCTGTGCTCCCAGAGACGTGCTGGGGCCCCTGGAGCCGAGGAAAATGCCTGGTCCCTGTCCCCAGAGAGCACAGGCTATGACGATGCTGAAGAGGTGCCTCTGGCACATCCCCCTGAGGACACAAAGGCTGTGCCAGTGGAGCTCAGTGCACAACAGTCCCTGAGCCCCGCGCCAGGAGAGCCCGTCCCTGCCATGCAGCTGGGTGCAGCCAGGAGGGAGGAGAGGTCTGTGCAGCTGGGAGAGCTGTGAGCACCAGGGAAGCGTCTCCCTTTTCCCATGGGCAGCAGAAACAGCCGGGCATTTCCTCTCTTTGTATTCCCCTGTTTTTTCATCGTGCCTCCATATTTGTTCTTATTAAAAGCCTTTAGGGGTTTGAGCCACAGCTGGTGCTTGCCTGGCCCAATGTCGGGGTGTCTCCCTGAGGCTGATCAGGAGGAGCAGAGCACAAAGACATGGTGGTGGGAAAGGGGCATGTCTCAGGGACAGCAGTCTCAGGGTCAAATTGTGGGGCTGCGAGAGCCCATGATCCCTGGGGAATATTCCTGCTGACAGAGACATTTCCATCCTGCCAGCCACAGTTTCCAGCCAAAATGTCTCTCTCCAAGATCCCATGAGTGCCCATCTCTTCACCTCGGGGTTCCCCAGGTGCTCTTTTCCCCCAGGCCCTTCCTGGGCCATGATGGTCCCATGCAGAGAGGCCACGACAGAGCTGCTGTGTTGGGTGATCCCTGGGCTGTGGCCTCACAGAAGTTAGCCTTGTGGTGGCCGCAGTCCACTGGACACCCCAGCCACCCCCAGAGGATATCACAACCGGTGGATCACCTCCCACGGTGGTTAGGAGGCAGCTCTGCTCCCACTGCCCTGGCACAGGGTGCAGAGTCACTTGCTGGGGCACACAGGGCTGGGATTGCCCCTTTGCTGGCTCTACCAGGACCCCAGTCTCCATGGGCTGTTCCTGCTGCCTTGGGCCCTCACAGACCCCGAGCACTCCTGTCACAGCCACAGGGCTGCCTCCTTCCTGGGCAGGGGCTGTAAGGCCCCACGGGAGCCCTGGGACCTTTTCCTCCTGCTGTGCTCCAGGCCCCTCCCCTGCCCTCCTGCTGCCTCGCCAGGGGTGTGAGTGAGGGTTTGTGTCAGGGCAGTACCTGTGTGCAGGTGCAGGGCGGGTGGAGGGACCTTTCCCTCAGTGCTGTGGGAGGCAGAGGTGGGAGAGGCCAGAGGGATGGAGGAAGGATTCCGAGGAGACGTGGACTCATGCCCAAAGCCATCACCCAGCCCCTGCCCTGGAGAACGGCCTGTCTGGGAGGATGCCCACATGGGCACATTTCCATGACAGAGGGTATTTTGTGTCCTTCCCCTACAGCAGGCACTGCTGGGAGCTGAGCCAGGGTCCCTCCCTCTCGGCTGGGGCTGTCACGTGCCCAAGCTCCCACGAGCAGAGCAACTTCTCATGCAGGAGTCGGGTCGGGAGAAGGGTTTGAGACTTGGCCAGGAACCTGGAGCCCAAACTGCCCTCCCTGCTCCCACTTGTTGGTCTCCACAGCCCTCTGGCTCTTCCCCACAGGCTCCTGTGCTGAAGGGTGGAAGGTGTGTTGGTGTCCATGGCAGGGCTCCCTGCCTGTTAGCACTGCAAACAGCAGGATCCATAACCAGAGCAGAGGAGGGGAGTCAGTGTCCATACTGGTGCCCACTGTCCTGTGATCAGAAGAGGGGAGGAGGCAGCTGTCACCAACAACCTCTCCCACAGCAGTGTTGCCCCATTTCCGCTGGGAGTTCCTCCACCCCTGGGGTGACCCTGGGGGTCCAGGTGCTAAGGGTCTCTGTGGCAGGGTGGGTGAGCATGGTCAGCTGTTAACTGAAAGGCCGACGGTTTGGCCACGCGCAGGGGCGGTGTCCTCGTGGTGGTACAGCTGGGGCAATTATGTCGCCCAGTGCCATAGATTTGTTCCCCAATGAGCCCCTGCCTGGCAGAGAGGGTTTGGGGGAATTAAAACCAGACCGCAGTCACCTTGAACATCTGGAGTGGTTGAGTGGAGGAGTTAAGGGGATGGGCTGCTCATCAAGTCTGCTTTGCACACAGGGCCCCAGGGCCCATCCTTATCAGTGACTCTCCTATTCTTGCTCAGGAACAACCTAGAAGGACTCTTTGGGAGCAGTGAGAGTCCTGCAGGCACTGTCCCTGCAGCCAAGCATTTTCAAGCTCATGCTCAAAGCTGGCCAGACAGTAACCTTGCTTGGACAGACAGCCTCTCCCTCTCCCTGTCCTCTCACTTGTGCTCAGTTACGAAAAAAGCCAAACTCCTGTGGAGGTGCTGGACAGCTGGAGACGACCAGCTGAATGATCCTCACCATGGCTTTGTCAGCTGTCCTGGGCACATCAGAGGTCTTACTGGGACAGAGCTCTGGAGGGAGGATGCTGCCATTCAAGACTCAGCTCCAGGGCGTGTGTCTCCCTGGGACTGCGGGGACGGTGGCCTCTGGTCTGGGAAATGGGGTTCAGGTGAAGGAGGTGTGTGAGGATGGGACCAGTCTGTGCACCACTGAGAATGACAAAGAGGAGAGAGACAGGGGCTTTGCAGAGACCCCGCAGAGGAGAGATCTCGATCCCTGTGGAGCAGGGAAGGAGGGACAGCTGGAGACCACCCCAGAGGAGCACTGAAGGGAGAATCCTGCCCAGGGAGGGGCTGGGGACTGTTGGTGATGGAGGAAGGCTCCTTCTAGAGCCACAGATCGACAGCTACAGAGCCGGGATGGTGCTCTGGCAAGAGGTGAAGGAGCAAGCAGGGCTGGGGCAGGCTGGAAGAAGGCAGATGGGCTTTGCAAACATGTAAGGGAGAAAATGATTGCTGAAGCCCGGGTTTGAAGCAGGGACCTTTAGCTCTTCAGTCTAACGCTCTCCCAGCTGAGCTACTTCAGCCCTGCCTTGCCCCCCCAGCCCTTGTCCCTGTGGCAGCGGTGCCAGGCCCCAGGCTGACACACAGGAGGAGGCTCCTCAGGGAGGTTCCCAGGGAAAAGCTGTGCCCAGCCTCCGGCAGAGGGGACCTGGCCCCTCCCTGCCTCCAAGGCCCCGTGGGCTCCAGGTTTGGTGGAGGCCAGCTCGCACTGGCTGTGCCAAGATGTGTCTGGGCCTTGTACAAACGTGACAGTGGCAAAGGTAAGTGGGCAGGCCAGGCATGGGCAGCTGCAAAGGCTGAGGGTGGAAGAAGCGTGGGGCTGGTGGAAGACCTTATCTCCTTCCCCATGGAAGGCCTCCCTCCCACCACCCTGTTTTCCCCAGCTCAACTTCACCCCTTTGTTCCCAACTCTTCTACCCCTGAGCAGTGCAGGGGGATGGGCAATGGAGGCTGTGGTCAGTCCAGAACAGCTCCTCTCTGCGGCTCCTGCCTTCTCACACTTTTCCCATGGGGTCCGTCTTGTGGGCTACAGTCCTTTCAGACAAACTTGCTCCAGCATGGGCTCTCCTCAAGCCACCATTCTTGCAGGAAATATCCTACGTCTCCAGTGTTGGTTCCTCCACAGACTGCAGGGCTTACCTTCTCCACCGTGCTCTCTGCCATGGGCTGCAGGGAACCTGCTCTGGTGCCTGAAGCACCTCTTTCTTCACCAACCTCTGTGCCTGCAGGGCTGTTTCTCCCACTGTTTTTCCCTCACTCCTCTCCCACTTTGGCGGTTGTGACCTTTCTTAAATACACTTTCACAGAGGTTCCACCATCCTCGTTGATGGGCTCAGCTTTGGCCAGCAATGGGTCTGTTTGGAGCCAGCTGGAAGGAGCTCTGCCTGGCATGGAGGCAGCCCCTGGTCTCTCCTCACAGAGACCACCCCTGCAGCCCCCCCCGCTACCAAAACCTGCACATGGACACCAAGACACAGTGTAAAGCTTTGCCTTGCTAAATGACGTCCCCTGCTCTTCCCTCATCCACAAATAGAGTTTACTCGCTGGGGAGGAAGGGAGAGAAGCAGAGAAGGCCTTGATGCTGTGCAAACCCAGTTCAGCACTAGCTACAACGTTGGGGTGTTGTCAACACTGTTTTGGTCACAAATCCCACACATAGCACCATACGGGCTGCTATGAAGAAAATTATAGAATCATAGAATCATAGAATTGTTAAGGTTGGAAAAGACCCTGAAGATCATCGAGTCCGACCGTTAACCCGGCACTGCCAAGTCCACCACTAAACCATGTCCTCAAGCACCACGTCTACCCATCTTTTAAATACCTCCAGGGATGGAGACTCAATCACTTCCCTGGGCAGCCTGTGCCAGTGCCTGGCAGCCCTTTCAGTGAAGAAGTTTTCCCTAATATCCAACCTAAACTTCCCCTGGCGCACCTTGAGGCCGTTTCCTCTTGTGCTATCGCTTGGTATTTGGGAGAAGAGACCGACCCTCACCTCGCTATGACCTCCTTTCAGGGAGTTGTAGAGAGCAATAAGGTCTCCCCTCAGCCTCTTCTTCTCCAAACTAAACAACCCCAGCTCCCTCAGCTGCTCCTCACCAGACTTGTTCTCTAGACCCTTCACGAACCTTGCTGCCCTTCTTTGGACACGCTCTAGTACCTTGATGTCCTTCTTGGAGTGAGAGGCCCAAAACTGTACACAGTACTCGAGGTGCAGCCTCACCAGTACCAAGTACAGGGGCACCATCACCTCCCTGGTCCTGCTGGCCACACTATTCCTGATACAAGCCAGGATGCCATTGGCCCTCTTGGCCACCTGAGCACCCTGCTGGCTCATGTTCAGCCAGCTGTCAACCAACACCCCCAGGTCCTGTTCTACCAGGCAGCTCTCCAGCCACTCCTTCCTAAGCCTGTAGCGCTGCATGGGGTTGTTGTGACCGAAGTGCAGGACCCGGCACTGAGCCTTGTTGAATCTCATGCAGCTGGCCTGGGCCCATTGATCCAGTCTGGCCAGATCCCTCTGTAGGGCCTTCCTGCCCTCCAGCAGATCAACACTCCCACCCAACTTGGTGTCATCTGCAGACTTACTGAGGGTGCACTCAACCCCCTCATCCAGATCATCAAGGAAGATATTGAAGATATTGAAGATATTGAACACTGAAGATTATTGAATATAATGAACACTGTTCACCCTGGAGGGAAATGATCAGCAAAGTGCCACAAGGCTTGATGCTGGCACACGTCCTTCAGTCCCCCTCGCACAACCCTACCACTCCTCTGAGTGTTTGGTGGTGACAAATACGCAGACGGGTCCAAAGAAAGGTAAACGAATTGACAGGAAAAGATTCCCCAGCTCCTTAGTGCATTGGTACAGACACTTCTAGGCCACAAGTCCTGTAACCTCCGGCTGCTGCAAAACAGGGAAAGGCTGACTGCATTGGGTTTACACGGCAAGGTTTGGAGAGGGGCCAGGGCTGCAGGGGTGGCTTCTATGAGAAGAGAGGAGGGGCTGCCCCTGTGTCAGACAGAGCCAGTTCCAGCCAGCTGCAAGACAGATCCATCGCTGCCGAAACCTGGATCCATCACTGACCAAAGCTGAATCCATCAGCTGAATCCATCCAAAGCTGGTGGTGCTTTCATGATAACATAATTAAGAAAGCTTAAAAAACTCTGCGCAACAAGAGCTGGGAGACAGGAGTGAGAAAATGAGAGGAACAGCCCTGCAAACACCAAGGCTGAGGGCTGGTGCCGATGCTCGATCCTGACACCAAGCACCTTTCTGCATGCTTAGGCAAAAGACCCAAACCTGTCCCGAGCTGGAAGCGCTGTGGGTATAGCTGGGGCTATGTGTGCTGGAGCAGGGGGAGGTGGGAGGCAGGAGGGGCTGAGGCAGCGGGGGAGCACGGCTGCGCATGCAGGGCACGATGCTCAGTGCAGACTGAGAAGAAGGAAGGGTCAGGCTGAGAGCGGAGCAAAGGGTCCATCTGGGAAGGGGGAGGAAGAGACAACAGAAGTTGTTTCTGCAGTGGACCCTGGGCAGGCAGGAGGGTGGCTCCCCTCCCCAGCATTGCCTGTCCTCCTGCTCCCATGAGCACCCAGGAAGCAGGGTTTTCCTGGCCAGCCTCGTGGGATGGAGGGCAGCAGCCTCTGGAATCAGGGCCCTGCCCTGCTCCCCTCCCACCCAAGGGCAGGTCTGGCCCCTGGGAAATTGTTTCAAGATGGCATGCTGTTGGCTGAAGAAGAAAGGACTCCTCCAATGTTTGTCCCGCTCTTCAAAGGCAAGAGACTGTCCTGCCTCTCATGGCGTGTCAGCACCAAGACATTTTTCCCTGAGGGTCGATGCATGTTGAGGCCGAGGCCCCATCCCTGAGCCAAGAGTGGCTGATCAGCAGCACTGGGGACACGCCTTGGGCTTGGGCACAAGGGCCAGTGTCCCAGCACAGACAGCTCTGAAGCTCCAGCAGCAGCAGCAGCTCCAAGACCACCTGGCCTGAACAGGCCCTGCGGAATGTGTCTGCCTTCTCCCTGCACATAAAGCTGATCAGCTTGTGAGCCCCAGAGCCCCGGGAGAAAAGCTGCCTCTGGGACTGGAGGGAGAGACCCAGGGAGTGTCAGCCCTGACAGCACACTCCCCTTTTCCCTTCCCTCCCCTTCCCTGTGGACAACACTGAGCTTTGCAGACTGGTGTGGACTTTCCGTGAGCGGTTGTGAGATCAGCCGTTAGCAGCGTGAGGGCTTTGGAGAGGCAGGAGAAGCACAGCCCAGAGGCAAGGACTGAGTTTTAGCCCAGCTGCCACGGACCTCTCTCCCAAGGGCAGGCTGCAACGATTCAGGACAGCATTTCCATCACGTGCCCCTGTCTTTCCCCAACCCTCCTCCTCCCCTAGGAAGCTCTGGTCCTCTTGGCCACTTCCAGCCCCCCAAATCACCTCAGAGCAGGGCTCTGGGCTGGAGGGAGCAGCCCTGCCTGTGCCTTTTTGTGGAGATACCAACTGCAGCTGGTGCAGAACCTCACTTCTAGACACCAGAGAAGTCCCATGGAGGCTCAGCGCCAGGGAGCCAGCTTCTCCCACTCCCATGGTGATGGAGCTGGGCCACACATCCCGGGGGGATTCTCTGCAGCATCCGCTGGCCCCAACATGCCTTCCTGGCCTGTGCTGGGGGGGTGTCCCAGAGAAGGGTGTGGGCTGGGGGTCTGGGAAGGCACACGGGCCCAGCATGGGTCTCTGAAATCTCCTGTGAAGCCAGGAGTGCTGAGTCCATGGGGCGGGGAACCACCACCCCTCCCAGCGCAGGGCAGAGGACCCAGGGATCCGGACTGCCTGTCCGCGCTCCTCTCCTGCCCCGACACCCAATGGTGCTGTTTGAGGGATGGTGCTCACTACAGCCCCAGTAAGAACCTGTTTCCCACTGTGCCTCCAAAACAGTAGGTGCCCCAAGGGCTGACACCGTCTGCCCCTTGCCTTGCCAGCCTCCTGGGGGGACACTCCAGCTTGCCCTAATCTGCCCGTATCTGGTGGCACATGCTGGGTGGGAAGGGGATCTCCTTTCCAGAGACACCCCAGGCATCTGGGCTCCCTCAGCCGCTCTGCTCATCACGGTGGTGCAGCCAGAGAGGACCCAGGTGTCTGGGCACTGGCAGAGGAGATGGGACATGGACACGGACACACACACACACACACAGAGCGTAGCTTTGCTGAAGGGGTTTATTGATCATGAGAGGGAAATGGCCCAGGGCTCCCAAGGGATCAAGTGGGGTCATCCAGGAATGATCATCTCCTCATGGCGCTGGAGGGCAACAGGACAGGGGTGTCACCACCGGTTCTGGTCCTGAAAGACAGAGCCCTAAATGAGACCCCCAATGTCGCTGGAAGACGAGAGGAGCCTTGTCCCCACCATCTCTCTCTGCAGAGAGCTGGGGAAAGAGAAGGGAGTTGGAGCCCTCAATATCCCCAGGACAGGACTTGGCTCTCCTGAGATCCATATGGCACCCAGAGCCCCTTGCCCAGTGTGTCATTACCCCGGGATGTCCCTAAACCTCCCAGAACCCTGCCCAGCCCTCACAATGACCCTGGGGGTCTGTATGGCACCAGAGCCCCTGCCTGGCCTGCACAGCAACACGCTGGGTCTGCAGAGCCCCACTGGGTGCAAGGAAAGGCATGGGGGTGGTTCTGTCCAGCTCACCCTGGGACATGGATCATGGACAGTCCCGTCTCTTTCCCTCTCGCAGGAAGAAAGCAACGGAGTCCTTGTGGAAGGTGCGCTCAGGGATCCCCTGAGGTCCAGGATCCTTTGTGGGGCTGGAGATGCCCTGATGCTGCTCACCTGGACATCAACGGCTACGGGCAATGTTCTCCGGTGCAGATGCACCCTCAACAGCTCAGGCGCAGGGGGCTGGGGAGAAAGAGAGGGTTAGGGACTCACTTGGGTGCACTGGGGTGTACTGGGAGGCAGGGAAAAGCAATGGGGTCCTTGGGGAAGGTGAGTCAGGGATCCCGCCGGGGCCCAGGATGCTTTGTGGGGCTGGAGATGCCCTGATGCTGCTCACCTGGACATCAATGGCTACAGGCAATGCTCTCTGGTGCAGACGCGCCCTCAACAGCTCAGGTGGAAGGGACTGGGGAGAAAGAGAGGGTTAGGGACTCGCTTGGGTGCACTGGAGAGTACAGGGAGGCAGGGGAAAGCAACAGGGTCCTTGGGGAAGGTGCCTCCATGGAAACATGGGGTACGTGAGTTTGTATGGTGGTGCACAGAAAGCAGTGGGGTCCTGGGAAAGGGGCCCACCTGGGTGCGTGGCTGCGTACTGGGGCACCCCAAGGTGTAGTGGGTTGTGATGGGATGGATGGGAATGCAATGGGGGCCCTGGGGAAGGGGGCCTGCGTGGGAAAAGAGTGGGTGCAGGGGTGTTCTCTAGAGTTGCAGTGGGGTGCACTGGGGTGTACTGGGATGCCCTGGAGTGCCATGGCCATGGAAGGGCAGGGTCTGGGCCAGCAGAACTCCTGGTACCCACCTCATCCTCCACTAGTCCCTCGACTTCATCCCCCACCTGTAGAGAGACCATGAGACCTCACTGGTCACTGGGCTGTCCCCAGTCCCAGCAAGGGATGGGAGGACCAAACTGCCCTCCAGTTCCTCCAGGGAGGAGATGTCTGAGGGCACCAAAAGGATGGGATGGGGAGCCCCAAAAGGGAGGGGCCACCAAGACAAGAAAGCGGTGGGGGCCCTCCCAGGAGTTTGCAGTGGACCCTGCCAGGGAGGGGACAGGTCCAACCATTCACTGAGGAACTTGGGCTCTGGGCGCAAGAAGATTAATTTTTGTGGGCAAAGTGGAGGGAACAGGTGGAATTGTGCAAGGGAGAAAGCTGCATTGCCCGGGGCTGGAGATGCAGGGGAGCCTGGAGGAGCTCCTTGCTTGGGAAAGGGAGAGGCCAAGTCACGGGGTTTCGTGCTCACCACTACGATTCCATTCTGCAGGAGAGCTGATGTCCTGCAGCCAAGAGCCGTCCCCAGACTTGAGCCCCTCCCCGTGGCATTGAGGAGTCACCTGAGCATCTGCCGGGGTGCACAGCAGGATGGCGAAGAGCAGGGCCACGCTGAGCACTGCGACCTTCATCTTCCTCTGCAGTGTGGTGAGTCCCGGGTGAAGGTGCAGAAGGTGACGGGCAGATTTATCCCTCCCAGGACTCCTCCTTGCCCCTCCCTGCCCCAAGAGCCCCCAGGGCAAAGCCAGGCTTGGCAGAGACACCAGCCCTGGCAACAAGCCCAACTCTGGCACAGAGTCGCCCCTACCTCCGGCACTGATCCAGACACCTTCCCCGGCATCCGTCCAGCTTCCTGCACGAGGCAGCTGCACGGGGAAGGGCACAGGCATCTGCGGGTGGCGAGGGGGGTGGGCACTGCACCACTGACTCCTGGAAACCCTACGGTGACGACCCACCTCTCCAACACAAAGCCACCCTCCAACAGCCCCCTAAAGCCAGATGCCCCCACCTCCCAGCGCCCATCAGCTCCCAGCACTGCCATCTCCCAGTGCCGCTCGCCTCCCAGGCCAGTCTTTCCTTCCGGGACTCCCCCTGAGATGATGCCAGCCTCAAACCAGGGGTCCCTAAGCAGAATTGTCTCTGAGCCCTCTCCAGCCCCTTGGGTACAGAGGGGGCTGGGACTGACCCCCCTTCTTGGGGCACCAGGGACCCTGGGATTAGGGAATAGTGGAAGGTGGGAGGACAACCTGGGGCATGGGCAATGGGCACTGCTGTGTGACTGGGCTCTTCAGACACTGGAGGCACTGGCACTGGGGAGCACTGGTGAATGCCCAGCTACAGCCCACCCCATTTCCCCTGCACTGCAGGCCCCAAACTGATGCAGTCCCCAGCCACAGCCACCCCAAAGCGGAGAACGGAGGGGAATATCCCCTGCCCTGGCCCTCACCCTGCCACTGCCTGGGGCCACCGTGCCCTCCCAGACAACATGGGTCCCACTCTGCAGAGTTGCCCCCAGACAGGGGGTCCCAGTGACTCCATCCCCAACAAGGCTCTGGCGCCAGCCCTGTCCCTGCCTGGGACTTGGCCACAGCTCACCAAAGGCCCTTGTGCCAACAAAGTGTCCCTTCAATGCCTTCGTCCTTGGTCCAGGCCAGCGCTCTCCCTGAGCAGGATGTGGCCATCCAGAGGGACACGATGAAGCGGGCGCTTGTCCCCAGGCAGCCACTCGGAGCTAATTGCGGGGACAGGGCTCCCCTGGCCAGGGGAGGGATGTTTGTCCCCACAGCATCTCTGATAAGCTTTGTTGGCCCAGGGCCCGTGGCACAAGGAACCTTTTTGGCAAGACTGGTGCTTCAGGAAAGTGCCCGACTAGGGGGAGTCCGGAGGGGGTTAAAGCAGCCTGGAGGCCTGGGCTCCCTCCAGCCCTGGCAGCGGGCAGAGCCCACAGAGGAGGGCAGTGCTGGGGGAAGTGGTGAGGAGCAGGTCCCGGGGCACTGCGCACGCTGGAGCCCAGAAGCGGGGGCAGTCCCAGGGGAGCAGCCTGACACCCGGGGTATTGCTCTCCTTCGGGAAAACCTGGTGGCAGGGGAGTCCTGCGGGAGCGGGGCTTAGAGCAGCCTGGGCGATGGAGCTGTCTCCCTAGGGGCACTGCGGCCCTTTCCCTCTCCCCCGCTGCCTGCCCTGCAGCTATCCCTGCCTTTCCAGGGTGGTTTCCTTCACAGCACCCCTGGTCCAAACGTCACCATCCTGGGGGCCCTGGGCAGCACCCTCTGGCCAGTGTGGGGCAAGGGTAGCGTGGGATTGTACGCAAGTGGTTCAGCTCTCCGCGCTGAGTGGGGCGAGCTGCTGGGTGAAGCTGCTGGCCTGGCTCGCACAAGCCAAGCAAAATCTTTTCCAGCAATCCGGCATCGATGCACCCATTCTTTCCAGTCGGGACACTCATGCGATCTGCCACCGCTGCTCTCTTCAAGGCTGCAGGTGCCCCAAACAGCAGAGGGAACAGCTGGTACCTCTGTTAGCAGGGACATGCTCCTAATGAAGATGGGCCTATTTTGGATCAAGAAGTGCAGGCACCCCTGTTTTGCCTCCCTGTAGATGCCCACAACTATCAGAAGAGATAGACAACAGGGCAGGTATTCATTCATTTCTGCAAATGGAGAAGACCAGCCTTTTCACTGGTGGTGTGAGTTAGCACTGGGAGGAGATAGGGCCAGTAAGGTCTCAATCAGGAGATGCAGCATGCATTTACATAAAAATGATCGGAGGGCTGGAACACCTCTGCTATGAGGAAAGGCTGAGAGAGCTGGGGTTGTTCAGCCAGGAGAAGAGAAGGCTGCGGGAAGACCTGATTGCGGCCTTTCAGTACTTCAAGGGGGCTTATAAGACAGATGGGGATGACTTTTTAGCAAGGCCACTAGCGCTAGAACAAGGGGCAATGGTTTTAAACTAAAAGAGGGGAGATTCAGACTAGATAGAAGGAAGAAATTTTTTACGATGAGAGTGGTGAAACACTGGAACGGGTTGCCCAGAGAGGTGGTAGATGCCCCATCCATGGAAACATTCAAGGCCAGGCTGGATGGGGCTCTGAGCAACCTGATCTGGTTGAAGATGTCCCTGCCCATTGCAGGGGGGATGGACTAGATGACCTTTAAAGGTCCCTTCCATCCCAAAGCATTCTATGATTCTACGATACGTGGCTCTCTCAGCAGCTGATAATCAGAAGTAACCACATGTCATCACCAGCAAATCCACTAAGCGCACAGAAAAACAGCAGCATTGAATGCGCTGGACTCATGGCCTCTCCTGGCTTCATGGGACATCAGCACTATGACAGCAGATCCATGAATGCTTCGGAAGGCTGCCACGTTCCTCTCTAAACTCATCCACTGTTTGTTATGTGCCACAGGAATTCAAGCTACCACGCTGTGCTTCCCAGTCGCCATTCACTTCCCAAACCATCCAGCAGTCCACCTCACGTGTCTGAAAGTAAAACAGTGCTCTGCTTCAGCCCTCTGTCTCTGAGGGGGTGAGGATAATTCATTTTTAGGAGACACAGGCGGGGAATCAAAGGCTGGTGGTAAAAGCCTGGTTTAGGTTGTGAAGTCAGCGGGAGGTTTGCCTGCGTGTCAGTGAATCCAAGGTGTCACTGGTTTTGTTCTGATGACGATACACACTCCCGCCACGGCTTCAAAGAAATAAAAGTACACTGATAAGTGGTTCATGAGAACTGTAGATGGCTCAGATTCTTCACTGACATTCTATGTCATTTTTAAGGGTTAGGGATATGGTTATATCTTTACGGGACACTACCTAGAAATAAGAGATCTGTTGTGGATCGGTTGCGAAAAGATTTAAGGCAATGACTTGAATATTTGCTTTGGAAATTGCCCAAAGGGCAGGCAGTCGCCTGGAAGATTTTCAGTTTGACTGCTTCTGCTTTTGTGCTATTTATTAGATAGCTAAATTACACAGTGTTATCTATCATGTTTCAATAGGCTGTGAGCTATTTGTATTCTGAAGTTATTTTTAAAAGAATTGATGAATTGTATGCACTGTCATAATTGAGGAATACGGACTTAGAGGTCAAGGCTGCCTTGGAGAGAAATGCAAATCAGGTGGATGGCGTTTGATAGCCACATAACATTAAAGGTGCTCCTCAGGATGATGCCATCTGCTGATTTAATGGTATCTAAAAGGACGTGCTCATGGTTTTGTAGCAGTAGCGTATTGAAAAAGTAAACTGTCACGAGGTTGCTGGTTTGACAAAGAGATGGACAGGAGACTTTACAGGGCTGGTCTAAACTGGAGCTAATCTCTCTCCGCCTCCTCCGAGCAGGGCTGAGAGCGCTTCTGGGAGTTTCTCTGTTTTTCCTGCAGTCCCTTCTGTGAGGCAGTGGACTTTGGACCACATTTATTTCCCAAACAAAGTTTTAGCAAGGTTGTTCTCCTCAGGCTTTGACCTGCCTACAGGATACCTGCAAAAGGTATGCCACTGTTTTAGAGAGAGAAAGGGGAGAAAAAGAAAAGTGATTGTGCTACTTCTTCTTTGGTGGAAACACTTGGTTTATCTGTCCATCTTGCCTAGCTATACAGGGTGGGAGCCTAAGCTATGAACCCAGCTCTCCCCTCTCCCATTTGGAGATGCACCTTCCCCTGCCCCACTGTAGGAAACCCAGGGATGGAGGCAAGGAGGGAGAGAGAGAGAGACCGACAGAGGCAGGCACGAAAGGGGAGGAGAAGGGATGGTTGGGTTAGAAGGAGAGGGGAGAGACCGCTCTGCAGCACTGGCAGGCATGTGCGTGGGGACAGACGGACACTGGGGGCCTTGTTTTCCCCATGGACACGTCTTGCTTCCCGTCTCCCAGTACCCTCCAGTTCCCTTAGTACCTGCGGAGGGTGGGGGGAAGGACAGGACTCAGCAGGGGGTCTCTGTCCTGCTGTACTGCTTTTGGCTGTGATAGAGTTCACCACAGATTTGACCAGAGTGTAGTAGAGGGAACTTATAATTGTGATAGCTGTTGAACAGTTGCTGGTTATGCTATTGACTTCTCTCTCCCCAACATTAGTTTATCTGATCTGTGCCATGCTCCCTTTTTTGTTGAACATGTTAAAGGCTGGCTTTGGCTTTTGCTGTTTGCTGTGCTCTGTAGCGCTTGGTGGTGCTTTCTCTGGCAGGTATATTATAAAAGTAGTGGCCTTGAGCTTAATCTGGTCTTTGAGCTCTGCACTGATGCCACTACTCCACTTTGGGAACCATCTCATGGGGACAATCAACAATTACACTTTTCACCTTTTCTCCTCCGAGAGCTTTTTGATGGAGGAAACACAGAATGGCACCTTCACCACCTTGCCCTGCGTGGCAGATGCTTTCTCCCTCGTTACAACAACTCTTCGGTATCTTGGACATCCTTGGGGAACCAAAATACTCCTATTGGTACTTCTCAAGACTAGTTTTTCAGCTTTCTCTAAAGTTAACCACTATTTTGGAGCAACACTCAGGCCCTGAGGCAGTGTGGTTACAGGTTGCAAGGCATGTTGGAGAATATGGGCAGGTACCTAGAAGGGTTGTCACCTTTGACGGTCTGGGACTTCAGCCCAAACAAGTGCAGGATCCTGATGAAGTGCCAGAATGTTTGAAAAAAGGGTGCCCTGACCTTGGCTATGCCAAAGAGACACCGCTTGTCGCACTGTGCTGGGGCCTGTCCTCCGCCTACTGAGCACAATTTAGCTGGTTTGGGCCAGGGGTGCTGTGAGGGACTAAATTATTATTATTATTATTATTATTATTATTATTATTATTATTATTATTATCATTATTATTATTATTACTGCTACTACTATTCCTATTTTTATTTCAATTATTAAACTGTTCTTATCTCAACCCACGAGATTTCTCACTTTCACCCTTCCAAGTCTCTGTCCCATCCCACTGGGGCGGGGGGAGTGAGCGAGCAGCTGTGTGGGGCTTAGTTGCTGGCTGGGGTTAAACCATGACACAGGTAAATGCTGCCTTGATGTCCTTCTTCCAAAGTCCCCTCAGAAATGTCCCGGGGGTGATCTGGAGCTGTGAGCAGCCCTCACCCATGCAGCAGCCTCTCGACAGCAGAAGGACCCTGCCCTGCCCTGCTGGGGGTCGCCCCTTCCACCCACAGCTTCTCCCCGCAGTGCCGTGGGGAGCTCCCCGGGCAGGACGAGTGCTGACCCTGGAGGGTGGCAGAGTCCCTGCCCCAGCACACAGCCCCCTGGGGACATAGGGACCCTGCTTGGAAGGACAGCTCTGGGCACCCCTTCACACCCCTGCAGCCATCCCCAGGAGAAGGCAGCCATTGTGCCCTGTTCCTCTGATGGTGAAACCGGGAATCCCTGCTCTGGAGCATGTCCTTCTCCTCTACGCTAGAGAAACTGTGAGAGTCCTCCGGAAAGATCCTACAGGCTGTGGGATGTCTGAGTTTTAGGAGAACCCTCCAGGATACTCATCCACATTGTCCTGCAGCCAGAGACTTTCTGTGCAGAGGGCTGTGAAGATTTCTCCCCCAGTGAGTCCTCAGCATCCCCCCACTCAAGGCTGCCTTTAACCTTTCTCTGCATCACACAGAGGCAACACAGGTTCCTCCTCCACACAAAAATCCTCCCAGAAGATCCCACAGGCTGTGGGATGTACCTGCTTTACGAGATCCCTCCAGGAACCACAGATGCTTTTCCCTGCAGCCAGAGACTTTCAGTGCAGAGGGCTGTGAAGATTTCTCCCACAGTCAGCTCTCTGCATCCTCTCACCCCACACAAACTTTAATGTCTTTCTGCCCCACTCCTCTCCCTTTGGTGCCTGCAGGCAGTGCCCTCAGCCCTGCTGCCCTTTGCAGAGGAGCTGCTCCTGGGCAGAGCTGTCTCTCTGCAGTGCTGCCCTCTTGCCAGCAGCTCCCTCCATCCCAGGAGCCCAGCCCAGCTCAGCAGCACAGGAGCAGCCCAAGGCACCACTTTCTCTGCCCCCTCTGGGCTCCCTCCAGGTGTCCCTGGGGCTCCAGGGGAACCTGCTGTGAAACAGCCTGAAGGAATCATCGATGTTCCCTCCCTTATCTGGGGAGAGACACTTACCCCCAGCAGTGGAGTTTCTCCTGTCAGGAGAAAGATTTGGGCATGAAAATCACGTTGTCTTTTCCCATCATTAGACAGGACACCCAGAGAGGGACAGGGAATGATCTCCTTTACCCCTGCTGAGGGAAGGGGTTCAGCTGAGTCAGTCGAGGCATCTCCTTCTGGGTTTGTAGTCCTTGGGCTAGAAGGGGACTAAGCTTTATCCCATGCCTGCCACAACCCCACAGGTGGTGGGTTTCTTCTTGCCTCAGTTCATACATGTGCACAAAATAGGCTCCTGCATGTGAGTTCCTTGTCTCAGCTCCCATGCTCATTACTGGGGGTGGAGGCCAGGAGGGAGTTGTTCACACACAAACACCTGGTGACATTGGAGGTGCCAGAGGTGGTCAGGCAAAAATGCCAGGAGGCCTGCATGGAGGAACAAGGACCTCCTGGCCAAACTCAGACATGAAAAGGAGCATAGAGAGGGTGGAAGCAGGGACAGGTAACCTGGGAGGGATACAGAGAGACTGTCCAAGCATGCAGAGACGCAGTCTGGAAAACCAAAGCCCAAGTAGAATTGAATCTCATGAAGGATGTTAATGGCAACAGGAAGGGTTTCTGTACTGACAGAGCTGACAAAAGCTATGGCAAAAGCTCTGAAAACAGTGGGTCCATTGCTGAAGGAGGCAGGGGAGCTACTGACACAGGAGATGGGAAAGGCCATGGTACTGAATGCCTTATTCACCTCCTCCTTTACTGGCAAGACAGGCCTTCAGCAATCCCAGTCCCAGAGACCAGTGGGGAAAGTCAGGAGCCAGCAGCCATACCCCTGGTGCAAGAGGATCAGGTCAGGGAATACGTAAGCAAACTGGACATACCAAAGTCTCTGGGCCCTGATGGGATGCAGCCATGAGAGCTGAGGGAGCTGGCAGATGTCATTGCGAGGCCACTCTCAATAATCTTCTACCAATCACCAAAACTGGGGGAAGTGCCCGAAGAGTGGAGGAAATCAAATGTCAGTCCTATCTTCAAGAAGAGCAAGAAGGACGACCCAGGGAACTAGAGGCCAGTCAGCCTCACCTCTCTCCCTGGCAAGGTGATAGAGCAGCGAATCCTGGAAACTGTATTTCCAGGCACATTGTACTGGCTTTGGCTGGGATGGAGATAATTTTCTTCATAGCAGCCCGTATGGTGCTATGTGTGGGATTTGTGACCAAAACAGTGTTGACAACACCCCAATGTTGTAGCTAGTGCTGAACTGGGTTTGCACAGCATCAAGGCCTTCTCTGCTTCTGTCTCTTCCTCCCCGGCGAGTAAACTGTATTTGTGGATGAGGGAAGAGCAGGGGACGTCATTTAGCAAGGCAAAGCTTTACACTGTGTCGTGGTGTCCAGGTGCAGGTTTTGGTAGCGGGGGGGCTGCAGGGGTGGTCTCTGTGAGAAGAGACCAGGGGCTGCCTCCATGCCAGGCAGAGCTGCTTCCAGCTGGCTCCAAACAGACCCATCGCTGGCCAAAGCTGAGCCCATCAACAAGGATGGTGGAACCTCTGTAAAAATGTATTTAAGAAAGGTCACAACCGCCAAAGTGGGAGAGGAGTGAGGGAAACAATAGTGGGAGAAACAGCCCTGCAGGCACCAAGGTTGGTGAAGAAGGAGGTGCTTCAGGCACCAGAGCAGGTTCCCTGCAGCCCATGGCAGAGAGCACGGTGGAGAAGGTAAGCCCTGCAGTCTGTGGAGGACCCAGCACTGGAGACGTAGGATATTTCCTGCAAGAATGGTGGCTTGAGGAGAGCCCATGCTGGAGCAAGTTTGTCTGAAAGGACTGTAGCCCACAAGACGGACCCCACGGGAAAAGTGTGAGAAGGCAGGAGCAGCAGAGAGGAACTGTTCTGGACTGACCACAGCCTCCATTGCCCATCCCCCTGCACTGCTCAGGGCTAGAAGAGTTGGGAACAAAGGGGTGAAGCTGAACTGGGGAAAACAGGGTGGTGGGAGGGAGGCCTTCCATGGGGAAGGAGATAAGGTCTTCCACCAGCCCCACGCTTCTTCCACCCTCAGCCTTTGCAGCTGCCCATGCCTGGCCTGCCCACTTACCTTTGCCACTGTCACGTTCGTACAAGGCCCAGACACATCTTGGCACAGCCAGTGCGAGCTGGCCTCCACCAAACCTGGAGCCCACGGGGCCTTGGAGGCAGGGAGGGGCCAGGTCCCCTCTGCCGGAGGCTGGGCACAGCTTTTCCCTGGGAACCTCCCTGAGGAGCCTCCTCCTGTGTGTCAGCCTGGGGCCTGGCACCGCTGCCACAGGGACAAGGGCTGGGGGCGCAAGGCAGGGCTGAAGTAGCTCAGCTGGGAGAGCGTTAGACTGAAGAGCTAAAGGTCCCTGGTTCAACCCCGGGCTTCAGCAGTCGTTTTCTCCCTTACATGTTTGCAAAGCCCATCTGCCTTCTTCCAGCCTGCCCCAGCCCTGCTTGCTCCTTCACCTCTTGCCAGAGCACCATCCCGGCTCTGTAGCTGTCGATCTGTGGCTTAGAAGGAGCCTTCCTCCAGCACCAACAGTCCCCAGCCCCTCCTGGGGCAGGAGTCTCCCTTCAGTGCTCCTCCGGGGTGGTCTCCAGCTGTCCCTCCTTCCCTGCTCCACAGGGATCGAGATCTCTCCTCTGCGGGGTCTCTGCAAAGCCCCTGTCTCTCTCCTCTTTGTCATTCTCAGTGGTGCACAGACTGGTCCCATCCTCACACACCTCCTTCACCTGGACCCCATTTCCCAGACCAGAGGTCACCATCACCACAGTCCCAGGGAGACATACGCCCTGGAGCTGAGTCCTGAATGGCAGCATCCTCCCTCCGGAGCTCTGTCCCAGTAAGACCTCTGATGTGCCCAGGACAGCTGACAAAGCCGTGCTGAGGATCATTCAGCTGGTCATCTCCAGCTGTCCAGCACCTCCACAGGAGTTTGGCTTTTTTCGTAACTGAGCACAAACAAGAGGAATGGGAGAGGGAGAGACTGTCTGTCCAAGCAAGGTTACTGTCTGGCCAGCTTTGAGCATGAACCTGAAAGTGCTTGGCTGCAGGGTCAGAGCCTGCAGGACTCTCACTGCTCCCAAAGAGTCCTTCTAGGTTGTTCCTGAGCAAGAATAGGAGAGTCACTGATAAGGATGGGCCCTGGGGCCCTGTGTGCAAAGCAGACTGGATGAGCAGCCCAGCCCCTTAACTCCTCCACTCAACCCCTCCAGAAGTTCATGGTGACTGAGGTCTGGTTTTGATTCCCCCAAACCCTCTCTGCCAGGCAGGGGCTCAGTGGGGAAAACATCTATGGCACTGGGCAACACAATTGCCCCAGCTGTAGCACCACGAGGACACCATCCTTGCGTGTGGCCAAACCGTCAGCCTTTCAGCTGACCCACCCTGCCACAGAGACCCTTAGCCCCAGGGAGACGGAAGCTTGCCCTTCCCCCCACCTCCAGGGATGCTGGGGGGCAGAGGGGTGCAGGGGGAGGCCCAGTGCCTGGATGGGGGGCTGTGAGCTTTCTGCTCCTCTGTCCCCTCCACCGCATGCCCTGGGCTGCCATCAGAGCCTGGGGGCACCTCAGCCCAGGGAGAGCATTTCCCTCAGCCTGTTGCTCTGCTCCTGCTCTGGAGTTGGGGACAGATGTGACACAGAGGGCTGTAGCCCTGGGGGGCAGGGGAGGCTCAAGGGAAGGGCTTTGCTCCTCTCCATCAAAACACCCCAGGGTGGGCCAGAGCGTGGGAGCAGCGCCTGCAGCAAGAGCCTTCTTCTGCCCCATTGCCCTGCAGAGACGTGCAGGGGCAGTGCTCTGTAGTACAGCCCTGTGCCAGGATCAGGCCCCAGCGGAGAGGCAGTCCGGACTTCCCCCATCTCAGGAGGGTTCAAATGCTCTTTTCTGCACACCTGAGCAGAGAGAGCCCGTTTCATGGCATTCTGGGGCCTGAACCATCTGGCCCTGCAGGCTGGGTCTGTGCTCTGGAGCAATGCAGGATCATCCCTGTGCCCCAGATCTGGGCTTGCTCCTGCAGCTCCTGAGGACCTACCCAAGGGCATAACAGTGAGACCCCAACCCTCTGCACTGCTTTCCCTCACGCTGGGCAGAGCAAGGCTGTGGGACATCCACGGGAGAGCAGTGTTTCCAGGGCGAGATCCCTAAGGGGATGGTGACACGCAAGGGCACTGCAAACACAGCCCCATCCCATGGGAAACCCCCAGCAGGGCAGGCTCCAGCCCTGCATCTCCACAGGGAGAGATGGGCCCAGGGCTGGGGATGGAGGGGCGGGCTTGGGACTGGGGGCTGCCAGCAGGAAAGCTCCAGGGACCAGGGCAGAGGGGTGTGTGAGCCTGGGCTCCCCCTGGGCCCAACAGGGTCACCCCAGGGGTGGAGGAGCTCCCAGCAGGGAATGGGGCAACACTGCTGTGGGAGAGGAAAGAGCAACTGGGGAACCCCGAGGTGAAGAGATGGGCACTCCTGGGACCTTGGAGAGAGACATTTTGGCTGGAAACTGTGGCTGGCAGGATGGAAATGTCTCTGTCAGCAGGAATATTCCCCAGGGACCAGGGGCTCTTGCAGCCCCACAATCTGACCCTGAGACTGCTGTCCATGAGACGTGCCCCTTGCCCACCACCACGTCTTTGTGCTCCGCTCCTCCCGATCAGCCTCAGGGAGACACCCCGACATCGGTCCAGGCAAGCACCAGCTGTGGCTCAAACCCCTAAAGGCTTTTAATAAGAACAAATAGGGAGGCATGGTGCAAAAACAGGGGAACAAACATAGAGGAAATGCCCAGCTGTTTCTGCTGCCTGTGGGAAAAGGGAGACGGTTCCCTGGTGCTCATGGCTCTCCCAGCTGCCCAGACCTCTCCTCACTCCTGGCTGCACCCAGCTGCATGACAGGGACGGGCTCTCCTGGCGCAGGGCTCAGGGACTGTTGTGCACTGAGCTCTGGTGGCACAGGCTGTGTGTCCTCAGAGGGATGTGCCAGAGGCACCTCTTCAGCATCGTCATAGCCTGTGCTCTCTGGGGACAGGGCCCAGGCATCTCCCTCAGCTCCAGGGGCCCCAGCACGTCTCTGGGAGCACAGCTTTGCCCCTGCAAGCACCAAGGCAGCCATTGCACGTTCACCCCATGGGGTCCCCCTCCTGCTCTGTACATCACCTTCCTCCCTTCTCCTCACCAGTCCGGAGATGTTCAGCTCCCTTTCCCACCCCTGGAACCCAAGGAAAACTCCTGGTGCACGTTCCCCCATCGTAGGAGGTTTGGCTCTCAGTGCAGCAATGACTGATCCAGCACCAGGGATGGTAGCCCAGGATCCAGCAGTGCTCTCTTTCCCTCTCACCTCCAGGTGCATCCCTGGGTCCTGCTGCCTCCTCTCGTGCCCTGGCCATTTCCCAGTCTCCCTGCCCAGGGGCACGATCCTCCCCAGGCTCAGAAACCTCCCTGGCATCATCATAGCCATCCGCTGGGTCACCTCCGGGCAGGACAGGGACGTCTGAAAGGAGAGGGGAGCTGGTGACAGGGAGAAGATACATTTGCAGAGAAGAGGATGGGAGGATGCACAGGGACATGGGACTCAGACACCAGTGTTGGCAGCACCACAGGAGACACCCCCCATGTCCTCCCCAGCTCCGACGGTGACACTGCTGTTCTTCACATGTCTGCAGGGAGGAGAGATCCACTCCTTCCCGCACCCTATTACCTGCTGCTGATCCTGGACCATCCTCCTCCTTGCTGTCCCCAGGGTAGGGCTGCACCTTGGTCAGGGACCCCTCTGAAAAGGAGCCTGGAGAGAGGTGCAGCGGCTGTTAGGGGAGTGCGCTCTGCTGACCAGGCTTGTGGTCAGTGCTGCTGGGGACGGGGGACCCCCAGAGGCAGGGCTGAGTGGGGAGAAGGGCTCAGGACTCACCCTGCTCCCCCAGGACAAACCCTGTCTCAAAGGGGCTCCCAGAGCTGCCCTGGGACAGCCCCTTCCCTCCCCCCTCAGGTGTCCCATAGGGGTGCAGGGACAGGCAGAGAGGGGCTCTCCCCAGCTGGGACGGGAAGAACTGGTGGGGAGGAAGCTCCTCTCTTGGGCCCAGGACCTGGCTGCTCTCCCCACAGCCCCCACAGCCCCAGCACTGCAGGGATCATGGGCCAGGGGACTGCAGGGGGTCAGCCATGGGTGGGGGGTGAGGGGGAAGGGCCTGGCAGATGTGCCCCCCGGGAGGAACCCACACCCACCTGAGCCACTGAACCTTGCCTGCTTCTCCCACGCCGGGCTGTAACAGATCTCCTCATACACGGCCTCAGGGAAGGGGTCCCAAACTCTCCCAGAGCCTGTGGACAGCAGCAGGGCTGGCCCAGGGACAGGCAGAGACGGGACAGGATCCCACTCTGCTCCCCCAGCTTTGGTCCTATCGGCCAGCAGACGGCCATCGCCAGAGCACAGTCCCACTACCCGAGCCCAGCTCTGCCATTTCTGTCCTTGCCCCATCCCTACCTCCCCCCATGTCTGGACCCTCTCTGCCCCTTGCTGCTGGTGGCCCATGGTCAGGCAGTCAAGGAGGCGGTACATGGGAATGAAGGCAGCACACACCCTTATCCCCCCAGCTCTGCCTGTGCCACTCACTCACACCTCACAGCACCCCTGGCCTTGCCAGGAGGCATCTTTCCCCGCGACCCACCTCCGTGCCCAGCCCTGGCGCTTCGCACTTGCCCAGCCAGGAGGGCCAGGACAAGGCAGAGAAGGGCCCCCAGGATGATGCAGATGATGACAGGCAATGAGACTCTCCCGCTGGAGGACGGATGGCCCCGGGTGGGATCTGCGTGGCAGGAGAACAAAAAGGGCAGCCCCAGGCCTGGGAGAGGTGGGGGGCTGGGACACCCCAGTCCTGACCCCCATTACACCAGGGGTAGACAACCCCAGGAGTGAGTCATGAGGAAGCTCCCACCCTGATGGGGAAATGCCAACCCCCGCACCCCACTGCTATCTCAGTGCCTCCTCCTAGGAGTTTCAGATCCCAGCAAGGAGCCCCTTCCCTCCCGCCATGGGTCACAGCTGGCCATGAGAAGAACCAGCGCTGGCGGTGAGGACAGGTTACCCACTCAGGGGGTTGCAGCTGCTGTCGTGGGTGCAGCTGTAGAAGAGAAGAAGGAGAGCTGGGCTGAGAGGGTGGGTGTTCAAAGTCTCCTCTCTGACATGCTGTGTGTGCGGGTGTGCACATGTATCCCTGGCACATCCCACCCAAATTGCCCCTCCTGCAAAACTGGTCAGGGTGGCCAGGACAGGGCCCAGGGCCCTGCTCTGGGTATTGGGCAGGGTGGCGCAGGCAGCCCAGGAGATGCGCTTGGGGGTGCAGGGCCCTGCAGGCAGAAGCCACAGCACATCCAGCCCCACAGAGGCTGCTGCCCACTTGGCACCAGGCTCCCATAGCAAACGACCCCCACGTCCTCTGCAATCCCTGCTGCCAGCGCGCTCATGGGCAGGGAGGTGTTGCAGAGGGTCAGGTTGGCCTCGTGCCCTGCGCACCGGACCCCTCGCAGCCCCATGGGACCCATCCCTCTCTGAGGCTTCGGGGGGTTGTAGGCTGTCTCTGCCTCTCCGCACCGCAGCTGCCGGCACACCACGCTGGCCTCCTGCATGTCCCACTGCTCATCCAGGACTCGGCCCCACGTCCCGCGCTGCAAGATCTCCACTCGCCTGTCGCACCGGCTCCCTCCACCCATCAGCCACAGGGATGTGGAGCTGCCTGGGCCTGGGGAGAGCAGCCATGCCCCAGCCCTCAGCAGCACCAGACAGCCCACAAACCTGCAGCACCTCTCCAGGCTCTCCAACCCTCACAACACCCTGCAGCTCACCCGCCTGCCCCCAGCCCTCTGCGGTCAGCTTCAGGAGCAGCTTTCCACAGGCTTGCTTCCCCAGTCCCTGAGCCTTCCTGAGCAAGACCCTCTCTTTGCTCTTGGTGGGGCAGAGCCACCCAACACGTCCCTGCTGAGGCAGATGGGGCAGCTCCTGTAGGAGGGAGCAGCAGCCGGTGGTGGCCTGGGGTCAGGCAGCCCCAGGACAAGCCTTGCCTCACCTCAGCGCTGGCATTGGCACTGCTGAGCCATGGGGCAGAGCACACACACCTCTGCCCCTCTGCATCCCTGGGGATCTGGGCCTGGGAGCCTGTGTCCCTGGCAGGGAGCAGAGCAAGGGGGGCCTTTCCGATCACACAGAACAAGTATGGAACTTGTGCTGACCAGAAGCGAGGGCAAAGCTCAGCCCTGCTCTGCAGCTCACACCCCTTGTGGGTGGGGGATTGGGCTCTCTGGGGCTGGGACATGGCTGTCTGCAGCCAGAGGGATGGAGCTGAGCCCCACAGCCCTGTTCTGGGTCTGTCCTGCAGCAGGAGAGCAGAGGACTGCTGGCCCGGTGGTGGCCCCAAGGCCTGAGCCGCTGCCCTGGGGGCAGTAGAGATGCCTGACCCTGGTCAGTCCTCAGCTCTCCCACATCAGGGTGGACAGTCTGAGCAGCTAAAGCTCTCCAGAGCATTCCTGGTGAAGCTAGGGTTTCTCGAGGGAGAAATTCACCCTGGTGCTGCCATGAGGTCCTCTGCTTTGGGTGGCCATGCAACACCCAAGGGACAAATGGAGTTAACACAGCGTTGTCCGAGCACTCACCTGAGCAAATGACAGCAGCTTCGTTCTCATGGGAGCACGGTGAGGCCCCCAGGGCGGTCACTGGGCACTGTCCCAGGTGGGCTTCAGTCCCATCACAGTGGAATGAGTCTCTCCAGACAGGTCCCGTGCCTCTCCCAAAATGCCCTCCTCTGGGAATGGACTCAGCAAACCCGCAGTCGAGGTGACGAGAGAGAACGTGGGCGTCCGAGAGATCCCAGCGGGAGGCACAGAGGGTGCCCCAGGTCCCCAGCACATAGACCTCCACCCTCCCCTCGCACGCCGTCCTGCCGTTCACCAGCCTGAACCCTGTGTACTCTGGGGACAGAGAAGGATGAGACAGGGCAGACTTGTGCTCTCGCTTCCTCAGGAGATGAAGGAGATGCGAAATGGAAGAGTGCCTCATTTTCTCCTCCTTCTGCATGATTTTAGAGCTGCAGACAACCACATCACCCCTCCAGCCCTCACACCCAGCACAGCATGGCACTGTCCCGGCCTTGCTCCCCTTGGCCCCAGCACACCCCCAGATATGGAACACCCCACCCTCAGTCCTTACGGGTACAGGTGACACCAGCAGCGTTCGTGTGGGTGCAGGGCTGGTCTCTGCGGGATCCCCTGGGGCAGAACATGAGGAAGGATTCATTCCCCACACACTGCAGCTCTCTGTCCCACATGGCACCGACACCTTCTCCAAAGTCAGCTGCCCTGGGCACAGACAGGGCTGCGCCACAATGCAAGTCCCCGCAGACCACGTCGGCAGCTTTGGGACCAAAGTCTGAGTCACAGACAGTTTTCCACTGGTTCCCATCGTGGATCTCCACGCGTCCTGAGCAAGGGCTCTCCCCTCCGACCAGCCGGACAAATCCTGGAGCAATCAAAGTCCCTGGAGAGTTCCCAGAGCCCTCTGGCAGTTACATGCCCACGTCCCACCTGGTCTGCAAGGTGGCCACAGGCACAGAGCCCCACGACCCTCCCAGCAGCTCCCAGGGGCTGCTGATGGCACAAACACACCAGGGACACCCTGCCGCTCCTCAGCCATCAGCACAGCACTTGTGGCCTTGCTTCTCTCCCAAACCCCCAGCCGCAGGCACTGCTCGGACAAACTGCTGCCATTTTGGAGACCCTGGGCTTCCTGGCAGCACTGCAAGCACTTGGGGCCCAGGGAGACTGGCCAAGGCACTGTTGGCTGCTGCAGCCTGATCTGCCCACTGAGCTCAGGGCCTGGCTGAGGAACCCCTGGAATTCCCAGTAACACACCCTTCTCTCAGGGAGGTCTCAGGCTGTTGCGGCGCTGCTGTTAGATGGGCCATTTCACGGGGTACAGCTATGGCACAGCTCTATGTACAGTCAGTGTCTGTGCCAGCCCCCCACTCTGGCACCTGCCCAGGGAGGGGGTCCTCAGCCAGGGCCAGAGTGCACTGCCAGTCACGCACATCCCCATCAACGGCCAGGCAGAGGGCAGGAGAGCGGGCAGAGGGGCAGCCCTGGGCTGACACGAGCTCCCGCTGCAAGGACAGGCACCGAGCACAGTGCAAGTGCTGGCAAAGCCCCTGTGGCACAGGGCAGCTGGGGCTGGGGTAGGCAGGAGAGGCTGGGCAGGGGGTCACCACTGACAGCACGGGGCCATGTCCACATGGGGTGGCTCTCACGGGGTGACCCTGAGAGAGGAATGGGGTGCCATGTGCCCCACCCTGCTCCTCTGCTCAAGGCCAGCGCTTTCGCCCTCTGAGCAGCCCCTTTGCTTAGGCTGAGGGACTCATGCTTGCCAGGAGGCACAACCCAAAAGTCCCTGGCCACTCTGTGCCCTTCCCTGGGGCTGTGGGTGGCCGCATGAGCCACTCTCGGTTCCTCTGGCATGGGGGGACCTGGCCCCTGGCAATGCCAGACAGGTCCTGCCTGAATGGGAGGAGAAAGATGGGCACCTACGGACACCAAGGGGCAGGGAGGGGGTTTCACCTGAGCCCCAGGCACCAATGGAGGGTGGGCTGAGCCACGTAAGGGACCAGGAAGGGTGTGTGCACCCAGGGTTGGCTCTCACGGGGCTTTCCAAAGGCGCTGGCAAAACCAACAATATATGTCCCAGCTCAGCAGTGCAACTGGCCACACTGGGCCCTGATCTGGTGTCTGCTCATTTCTTCCTGAGGGCACAGCCAGTTCCCTCCCCTCATCCTGGTCTCAAAGCTGGAGAAAGGGCTGACCCCTTACCTGAACATATCACTCCTGCGTCAAAACTGTGTTCGCAGTTGTGTTTACCCCATCCACTGTGTGTGCAGTCAGACAGGGCAGACTCGGTGCCAGCACAGTCAACATCATCCATCCAAATGGGGCCAGATCCTGGCCCAAAGTGTCCATACGTTGGGGCTCTGAGAGCAGACCCACAGCCCAGCTGCTTACAAACCACTGCAGCATCGGCCATGTCCCAGGAGTCACTACACACAGTCCCCCACTGGCCCTGGTGTTTCACCTCCACTCTCCCAGCACAGGGCCTGCCGCCAGCCTCCAGCCTCACCTCTGCAGCCCCTTCAAACACCAAAACACAGGACCAGTCAGGAAAGGGCCGAGCCCCAGACTGCAGCTCTGGGAGTCGAGTCACAGCACCAGGCTGGGAGCCCTCTCCTCCCTGAGCTGTCCCTGGGGAAGTGTGGGGGTCCCTCCTCTCCCCACGGGCTGTGCAGGCTGGGGGGGCCAACTCCAGCCCTGCTGGGCCATTCACTGCCCCACAGCCCTTAGCACCTCCTCTCACTCCAACAGCCCCCTGCCCATGCCCACCCACACACCGTGCCCCCAGGCCCTGCACAGGGCACCGTCTCTTCCCCAGCCAAGCACACCCTGGAAAGCCCCATGCCCCCAGGCCCGCAGCTTCCCCTGCCCACCACCTGCCCTGCCACCACCCAAACCCACACCACCCCCAGGGCTTCCCATGTCCTCAGGGAGCACCGAGATGATCCCAAGGGTCCCCCCAACCCATGTGCCCTCCTCACCCCAGGCATCAGCCCAGCCCCTGTGCTTGGCCAAGACACCCAGGAAGGAAGCTTCTCTGCCACCTGTGGGTGCAGACAGCCCGGGCCCCTTCTCTCTGTGGGGCACAAACTGCCTTCCTGGGGTCGGGGTTCCCCTGCACCCTGGGGCAGGGAGCAGCACACAAACCCTCCGGGGCACCCTGGAGATTGGCTGTGCCCTGGGGATCGCTGAGTGCTGCCATCACCACCTGGGCCACTGCCAGCCTCAGGGGCACAGGCCTGGGGAACAAGGGGTCCCAAAAGGGTCACCCAGGATGGGGGTGTCCATAAATGCAGCCAGGCACAGGCTGCCTTAAACACAGAGAGGCACGGGGAAAGGCACAAGGTCCATGGACCTGAGCACCTTCTGACCCTTGTCTCAGTGGAGCCTGGAAAGAAAGCCCATTCCCAAAGGGATCCCGATGACCCCGCTGGTACCCACCGGCCCTGGGCTGTGAGACAAGGGAACCGGCACTTACCCCTGCACAGCTGCACCCAGAGGAGCAGCCACAGCACCCGCGGGGACAGGAGTGCCTCCATCCCCATCCTGAGCCTCCTGCCCTGGTGGCACAGCCCTGCTGTGCCCCACTCCCTGCCACGGCTCCTGGGGACTCACGGGGACAACGACGATGGGAGGGTAATATATCTCTGCAGATGCTGACCCAGCTGCAGGAGGAGCCAATCAAAGCAGCAGCAGCACCTTTTGAGACGTTATCGGGAGCTATCTCCCCTCCGACACAGCCCAGCCCTCCAATGAACTTCTCCAGCGCCGTTCATGACCATATATGAGGGACATATGTGTCCCGCTACGGGTGTCATGGTCGTTACGTAAGGGAATCATCACAGGAGAAGCTGAGTGTGGAGGGGAAATGAGTCCGTCACCCCTTGCACCCTGCTGTGTTGACCAGGATCAGTGAGCATCTTCTACGGCGGGCTCATCGAAGAGACCAAGGTGTGAGTGTCCAGCTTCCCCCGACACATGGGAAGCACGGAGCTGGGACTGCACCGGGGTCTGTGTCAGGATGGGAAGGAAACAGCCCCTGCTCCTGCTACAGACCCCACTGTGCTGGGAGCAGCAGCTGGGCAAGGGCCTTGGGCAGGGGAAGAGCTCCATCCCAGGAGGGCTGGCTCGCCCGTCCCTCCCTGCACAGCCCCACCCTGGGTCCCTCGCAGGAGCCCGAGCTGGGCCATGGCCTTGCCCTGGCAGCAGACCTGCAGCCCAGAGGCTCAGTCAGGCCCCTGACTCTCAGCCTGTCCCCGAGGGGCCGTTCTTCCCCACAGGCGCATCGGGAGCTGGAGCCTGCAGGTGCACAAACCACAGCCCCCGTGGCCTCGCAGCGCTCGCCGCGCTCCCCCCGCAGCGCAGCGCCCGGGCAGGAAGTCTGTGGTTTCCTCCTGGCACCGTGCCCAGGCACATCCCTGCGGTGCCCCCGAGCCACCCCCACCCCGACTGCTCCAGCCAGGGCTGCAGGGGCTGCTCCTTCGGCCTCGCAGACACGGGGCCGGGCAGCTCCCGGCCCCCGGCATGCCCCGCTGATGCACACGGCCGCTCTGCACCGAGCCCCGCGGCCACACGGTGCCATTGGTGACGGGACCTCAGACCCTCCTCCTGCCACAGTTGTGTGCTTATGAGTTATAGTGACGGTGACCTCACACCCTCCTACAGCCACCACTGGGTGCTCAGCAGTTATAGTGACGGTGACCTCACACCCTCCTACAGCCACCACTGGGTGCTCAGCAGTTAGAGTGACGGTGACCTCACACCCTCCTACAGCCACCACTGGGTGCTGAGCAGCTATAGTGACGGTGACCTCACACCCTCCTGCTGCCATCGCTGTCTGCTCAAGAGTTACGACTGTCACACGGGTGTGGGTGCTGTGCACGGGCTTCTGCTGCTGATGGTTCTTCCAAAAAGCCATGTTTGGGTGGGGTCTAAATATTATTTTGATGACATCAGAAGCAGCCACACAAGCCATAAGCCTGCTCTTGGCCTATAAGCTGATCCAGTACTCGTGAAATCACAAGCTCATACACAAGCCATGTGCATGCTCGTGGCCTATCCGTCACTCAGCCACAGGTGATGTCATAACATCTAAACCTGCCACGTGCCTGCTTCTGGCCTATCAGGTGTTCTGACACCAATGACCCAACACCTACACAAACACCTACACAAGCCATTGTTCTGCTCCTAACCTCTCAGCTACTCAGGCACCAGTGACACCACAGCAACCTACAGCACCCATGGCCCTGCTCCTGGCCTATCAGCTACCAGGGCAGCAGTGACTTCACAAGGACTTACACAATCCATGGGCCTCTTCCTGGCCCATCAGCTCATTGGTCACAAATGACCTTGCAAACACCTACACAAGAGTGGTGCTTATTCCTGGCCTACCAGCTACTCAGGCACCACTGACATCACAAAGGCCTTCACATGCCATGTGCCAGCTCCTGGCCTATCATCTCCTCAGGCACCAGTGACCTCACAAGCACTTACACAATCCATAGGCCTACTCCTGGCCTACTAGCTCCTCAGGCAGGAGTGACCTCATGAGCACAGACACAAGCCATGGGCCTGCTCCTGGCCTAGCAGCTACTCAGGCAGCAGAGACCTCACAACAAGCTGCACATGTCATGGTTTGGCTCCTGGCCTATTGTCTGAGAGTGACCTCACAAGTACGTATCTGCCCATTTGCCATGTACGTCCTGTTGAGGTACTCAGTCTCCAGTGACCTCACCAGCACATACCAATGTATTTGTTATGTAGTCGTGTGGTGATATATTACATATATGTCGTGATATATGTTATATACAATATATATAATATCTATATCTCATATTATATAATATAATATATTTTAATATAATATTATAGTTTTCATATTATATAATTACAATACTAATATTATAAGAATTGTAATTTTATTATATTATGCTATTATATTATCATAGTTATTATAATATGTTTTGTAATAATATATTTTAGTATAATATATTTTAATTATATAAAATATAATTTATAATATACAATATATTATGATGTCATTATATATTTTACATATTATTATGTATATAATATTATATATTATATATTATATATATTGAATATATATCACCACATATATATCATTATGTTATTATTATAATATACATATATTATTATATATTATAATATATATATGGTGATATATATTCAATATCGTGTGGCAAATGAGTCTGTTATTCCTTGGAGGTGGCCGTAGCCCCTGGGCACGTTCCAGCTTGTCCATACCCCACCACCTTTCGGGCACCCCTCTGCCCTCCTGAAGCCCCCCCACCCCAGACCTGTCAGGCCTTGTTCTGCAGCCTGGGAAAGTGGGGGACCCCGACCTGGCCTCTTCCTTTTGTTTCTCTTCAAATTTAAACTTTAAGTGCTCACTCCAGTAGCTCTTATTAAAAACAGGTTTTATCTGTTTTATACCTATGGTTTTTTCTATGGCTTTATATATTTGCTTTCTATAGCTTTATACGTGTTTACTTATATATAAAAAATTCTATACTTAAGTACCTATACAGAAGTATATATATAAACATACCGTACCTATTTAGAAATAAATAAAAGATGTATTTGTATGTATTTGTACACTTACTTATAAATAGATATATGTTATATAAATGTAGCTATCTTTATATCTGAGCACTTCCTGACCAAAGGAGGTGGGCAGCCAATCGCAGGGCTGCCTGAGAACGTGTGGGTATGCAGGCATCATGAAATGGCTGTCAGCCAATCACAATGCAGGATGAAAAGACGTGGGGAATGAGGCTGTCAGAAGTGGCGGCCTCCCTGTAGGAAATGACAGGGGGCTTCCTTTGGGACGTGCCCCTGGGGACACTGGGACGGGTGGCCGGTCCTGCCAGCCAATCACAGGGGCTGCCTGAGAACACACGGCTGTGACGGTGTCGAGACATGGCCATTAGCCAATCACAGAGCAGTATGAGCTTTAACAAAAGGGCAGCTCACTGCCATGGAATGGCGGCGCCCTGTCCCAAAATAGCAGCCAAACCAAAATGGTGGCCCCTGTGGATGCAGGGGAAGGGCCTTCCAGGTCTGACGTATCTCTGGGCCAAGCGGCAGGGGTGGCCGGTCCTGCCAGCCAATCCCAGCGGAGCACATGGCCGGTAGAGGAGAGCGACTTCTGGGGCACAGGGCCCCTGCGGGTCCTGGGAGGGGGCGGGGCTTCCAGCAGAAGCGGGTGGGCGGGGCCCCTGTCCCGTCGTGTCTCCCGCAGCAGCGGTGCCCCTGCTCTGGCGTGTTCCAGGGCAGGGATCCCAACAGGCACCGGGAAGGCCCGTGGGGAGGTGAAAATGCTTCTTGGGAGCCGTGGGCAGAGAAGGGCTCACGGTGGGGTCAGAGCTCCCGGCTTTGTGCCGGACGTAAGACCTTTCCCCGCCTCCCAGGGCTTCAAGGCCGCACCACCTTCCTCAGCAAAATAATTACAGAAACACCTCCAACAACAAAAAATCCCCCCTTAAACTCCAGAGCACCCTAGGAAAAGAGGATGAGGAGAGAGAGGCAAGGGTTAAAGGAATAAAACCCTCAAAGTTCCTGCATCTGGTCAATGTGACGGATACACTTGACTCCGAGCCGCACTTTGGTTCAGGCTGACGCAGGAGCAACAGCCCTCACGTCCTTGGGGTGAACGTGTGAGCTGGAAAGCCCCTGGCTGACGTACAAGGGAGTGAAGGTGTCTTGAACAAGATTCCAAAAGGTGGTTTTGAAAGCCAAAAATACAAGTTGCCAGAGCTAAAATGAAGATATCGTGTCTATACTATTGACTGGCAGCCAACTACTTCACCCTGTACATATTACCATCAGGATGGGCCCAATGTGAGCTGTCCCTGCATGGCAGCTGGACGGCAGGCCAGGTGACTCTCCCCTCGAGCAGGGACGCCTCTCAGGGTTTGAGATCCCTTTCCTGAGACTGAGAGATCCTTCCTTAGCCAAGGCAGAGAGATCCCTCACCTGCGACAACATCCTCGGTAAGTGACTGAGAGCATGCTGAATTAATACTATGAAACATTACTTAATCCATATAGCTACTCAGATATTATAAACATGGTATGGATAATTCCGTTAGACATGAACTGTTGATCAAGTCTGAGACTAATTAATAAGGTGAACCTTGCCATCAAACTTATTGAACCTTGGTAAACAACTGTTAAAACTTTGTTAAGTTCCATCTAACTCATTGAACTCTGTCATATTATTACTTTACCTCAGTATAACCTATTGCTGCTTCTCTCTTTTGAGTGGGGTGCATTCCACTCTTCTGCCACACCACGGAAGGCTAAGCTCCTTCCTTTGTGCTCTCTCCTAGTAGGACACCTGTGAGGAAGAACCTTTTTCTTCTTTGTTCATTGCTTAAAGAAATGGTGAAGGAAGGTCAGAGAGGTGAAACATGGAGGTGTGCGCTTCTGGGTGTGTTACTAATCTCTAAATGTGCTCTGCGCCTTCTGAAAGGTGGGAAGGGCCTTCTTCTAGAGGGCAATGTCGCTGCTGCATGCAGAACCCCTTCTGACTGCCCAGGTGAGATGCTCCACAGGCATGCTGCTTTCATGCTGTGTATTTGAAGGCACAGGCCAGAAAGCCAAGAATTAATATCGTAGCAGACAGAGGAACGGGCAATGAGCGTTTCCAAGGCGAGTGACATAAATCGCACTGGGACGGTGGGAGCTGCTCCTGGAGTCACACAGAGAAACGTCCAGGCTCTGTGAGGTGTCCACGTCTGAGCTGTCCTCATGCACTCCTCATGTACACAGGGGTGTTCAGAGATACAAGTCCTTCCCTTGCCCAGGCACAGGCAGTGCATTGCAGCAGTCGTAGTGTCTCTGGCCTCCTGTTGCCACTCCCAGAGGCTGGCAGGCACCTCAGCCTTGCGGTGTATCGCCCTGCTCTGCACTCCTCTGAGATGCCCCAAGGCATGAGGAATGGACATGGGGACCTCAGTTCTAGGAAGCACATCTCAGTGCCACATGCAGGTGGTTTCCCAGGGGATGTTACTCTCAAGGGGAAGTGACTTGGAGACACCGTGTGTCCCACAGATGCTCATGGGATCCCCAGGAGCAGCTGATGGCATTTGTGCTCACTCGGGTTCATCTCCCCACGCACACACCACATGCATGCTTGCAATGTGTCTGTACAAGGCAAACATGGACTTCTGACCTAGTAATTCAGTGTCCCTCCATGGAGGGACAAAGAACCTCTGGGAGCTGGGGTGAGAGGCCAGTGCTGGCAATGGTGGTTGTTATTGGCTGGTGTGTGACGATTACCCTGGGGCAGCTTTCCTGGGGTGTCCAGCACACATGGGCAGAGACCAGGTCCTGCTCTGCTGGTCCTTCATGTCTCTGCCAGGAGGCCTGGCTGGGTGTGCGAGGACACTGCTGTGTGCCCCTACCCTGCACACTCACACACTTCAGCAGTACGTTGGTGTTTCCCTTTCCCCAGCACTTCCCAGCCCAGGCATCCCAGCCCCTTCCCAGCTCTCCCCACTCCCCAGCCCTCTCCCCAGCTCTCCCCACTCCCCAGCCCTCTCCCCAGCCGAGCACTGCAGCCCAGTCTGGTCTGGCCCCACAGCAAGGAGGAAATGGAGGTCAGTGGCAGTGTCTCTCCTGCTGTCATGTCCTGCAGAGGCCATCCCAGGAGCCTGCAACCCCCTGGGCCAGCCCCGCTCCCCAGGACAGCACAGAGTCCTGGCCCTGGGGCTCCTCAGGCAGCTCCCGCTGCCCCGGCCACAGGGCACCCTGCCCTGAGCTGGCACCCACAGCAAAGGGTTTCTCTTCCCATGTCTCCCCTGCACACACATGGCATCCTGCTCTTCTCCCAGGACATCCCATCTCTCCACAGAGCCTTTCCTCAAGGTGGGCACATCTGTGCTGGCCTGGCCGGCCATTTCTGCGCCTCCTTCCCATGCTCTCCACAGCCCCTGAGCTGGTGGTGCTGCTCTGCAGAGCAAGTGGGCTGTGGGACCTGGGGTCACAGGGGGACTCCACAGGGCTGTGCTGGTCAGGCTGGGAGGCAGACCCAGCTCAAGGACATCGCTGCCACTGCCTGCCTCCCACAGAAGCTCTTATGTGGCCATGGAGAGTGCTCAGAGGTACCCTGCCTTATTGCCAACACCACGAGATGTGTCTGCATGCTGCACTGGATCCAGTCTACAAAAGTGCACTGACGGTAAAATGAATCACTCACCAGGCTCCTTTCCCTGTGCCTGCTGCACCCCCTGGGGTTGCAGAGCCCTCGCTTGGCGGTTCACACCCAGATTTAGCACTTTATCTCTGGGTCCCTCCACCTTGCACAGGCCTGTGCTCAGTGGGCTCCACTCACTGCTGACCTCCTGGCACACGCTGTCCCTGCAGATCCCCTGTGCTCTGCTGGCAGCTCCTGATCCCTTCCAGAAAAGCACCCATCTGCCATCAGCCCTATCACATGCTGTAGAGCCCCAGGCAGGTTAATTGGAGACCCTTCCCCATCTGTGTGGGTGCTGTCCCCCAACCAGTAACACCTGAGACATTGCTCAGTCCCTGGAAGACCATACTGGGACCCATCCCACTGAGCCCAGGGAGAAACAAGCAAAGCAACAGTCCTCTGGAGACTCTATTCCTTGGGCATGTTCTTGAGAACAACTTTGGAAAAAGACCTCAGCCTTCGGGCACTGCCCTGAGGAGATCCCCTTTCCTGATGGGAATGGTGCTAGAGAGGCCAGCTCTGTCACTGATCTGCTGTGCAGGGACTCTGGACACAGGAACTGCCTCTGCAGCTCCAGAGAAGGTGTTGGAGGAAAAATCTCAGACAAAAAAAGTCCCTGCAGGGTCCTTCTTAATGTTTAAATGCACAGAAGGTGGACTGGAACTTCATGGAAATTCATGCTGTCTCTGGGTCAAACCAGACAGGTAGGTAATGAATTTGAAATATTATGAATTATGAAAATTGTTTGTGGAAAACTTTATCAGAAGTGTAAAAAAACCCAAAATAATAAAAAAACCAGTAACATTAACAACTACAAAACATATAAAAGACAAGTTGGGCCTGTAATGAGTTATGTTACAAGTGATATGTAGAAGCAGATGGGCAGTATATTGCTTCTAAAAAACCATCTAGTCATCAGTTTCCGCACTGCATCCTTGAGCTCCCAGTTCCTCATGCTGTAGATGAGGGGGTTCACTGCTGGAGGCACCACTGAGTACAGAACTGCCAGCACCAGGTCCTGGGGTGCGGAGGAGATGGAGGAGGGCTTCAGGTAGGCAAACATGGCAGTGCTGATAAACAGGGAGACCACAGCCAGGTGAGGGAGGCACGTGGAAAAGGCCTTGTGCCATCCCTGCTCAGAGGGGATCCCTTAATGGAAATGTTCAATATCTGCACTCATGACTCCTAAGCCTGTGGGCTGCAGAAGAGAGGCTTAGCATGTATTGATGATAATTTTCTCTGTGTCTTTTATTTTCCACCATCACATCTGGAGAGTACTATTTGTAGGGGTAGAAATCCTCATTTTTATCACTGAAAGTGTGGAGTCTTGAAACAAGACAGGCCAAAGAGCTCAGCTCTCTGTGGCTCAGGGCAGAGTCAGGGGAGTTGCAGTGTCCATCAGTCTTGTTCCCAGCTGCCCTCTGCTTTCACTTCTGCTACCTCGAGGATGACTGCACACACATTACTCTTGAAAAAAAGAAAAGCAACTGGACTCTGATGAAAGCAGGGGAGTCCTGTTTCAACAGGCAGACCTGCGAACTCTTCTTTTTCCAGCACAGAGGTGGAGTTGTGATGGAGAGGGCAGGACACGACCCCTCCCAGAGAGAAGCAAAGGAATCTGAGAGGAGACTGGCGACCCACAAGGGATGGCTCAGCCCTCCCTGGGATCCTACAGGAGAGCCGTGCCTTTCTGGGGGGCAGCACGCAAGCCCAGCAGGACGGGCAAAACAGACAGTTGGGTGTCCTGAGGATGGGGTGTCTTAAATGGAGAGTCAGCTCATTGCCCAGCAGACAATGGCCAGCAGACATCTCCAGTGAAGGCCCAAAAGAGAGCTGCCTGAACGCGGCCTCTCCCAGTCCTTCTTTGCAGTTGCCTCCCACTCCCTGCCCACGGCTCTGCTGGTTGGAGCTGGAGTTGCCAGGAGCTGTTTCTCTTTCCCCAGGTCTCCTCCCTGTCCCTGCTCACAGATCCCATCCCACGCGCTGTGCACTCAGCTCTGCCCTGCAGACACCTCCTGGCAGCAAGGCACTGCCCAGGGGATCTCCCTGCTGGCAAGTCTTAAAGAGAATATCAGGATAACCCTGAGGAGACCACAAAGCTGATGTTAATGCTTTCTGTAGGCTGAGATGTGTGAAGTGACTTCATCAGGTTCCTTGAAAAGCCTAGTCATCGCTCACAGTAATGCTGTAGGAGTCTCTGTCTCTTGTGCAAACCTGACAGCTCCATCACCATTTCCACCTACCATCACAGCTGGGAAGTGAAAGCTCCGACCCTGGAAAGGACCTTTGCTCCCAGGTAGCCCCTGCCTTGATGTCCTTCTTGAAAAGTGCCCTGTGAAATGTCCCAGGGGTGATCTGGAGCTGTGAGCAGCCCTCACCCATGCAGCACCCTCTCGACAGCAGAGTGACCCTGCCCTGCCCCACCGGGGGTTGCTCCTTCCACGCAGAGCTGCTCCCCGCAGTGCCATGGGGAGCTCCCTGGGCAGGCTGAGTGCTGACCCTGGCAGGGGGCAGAGTCCCTGCCCCAGCACACAGCCCCCTGGGGTGCGGGGACCCTGCTCAGAAGGACAGCCCTGGGCGCCTCCACCTGCACACTGTGGCTTCACAGCGATGCAAAATTGCCTAAGAAGAGCCCCTCCTTACAGATGCCACAAGCTGTGGGCTGTGCCAGCTTGAGGAGATGCCTCCAGGAACTACAGCTGCATTGCCCTGCACCCAGAGACTGACCGTGTCCAGGGCTGCAAAGATTTCTCGTCTTTTGAGCTCTCAGTCATCCTCCCAGTCCTGACCGCCTTTAAGCTCTTAGTCTGCCTTGCTCATCTCCCTGAGAGACCCTGGGAGGGCCCTTCGCCCTGCTGTGCTTTGCAGAGGAGCTGCTCCTGGGCAGAGCTGTCTCTCTGCAGCGCAGCCCAGTTGCCAGGAGCTCCCTCCATCCCAGCAGCCTGGACCAGCTCAGCAGCAGAGGATCAGCCCAAAGCATTTTAATGACCCCTCTGGTGGGTTTGGTGCCGAGTCCATGAACCTCAGACCCTGTGAGAAAGCTGATGAAACCTCTCAAGAAGTCAAAGTCAGGTGCAACCTCCAACGTCCCTTGGAGCTTTAATGGCTCCCACTGAGGGACATCACTGACAAAGCAACCCTGGGGGCTGGTTAGAGCAGAAAACTGGAGGCAGCGATGAAAGGTAGGCAAAGGCTTTGTAAAGGTGGCTCTGATGCTGAGTAAACCTGGATGTGTTTTATCAAGCCAAAGGGCCAAGGCCTGGCCCCAGCCCCTGGGAAGGGAGATCCCATCCCACACACATGGCTCGGGGAAGTGTTTTCTGGGGGCGTGCAATGCCAAGTGCAGGACTAGGGTACGACATCTCCCAGGCTCTTGGGTGGAGACAAGGAGGCCATGAGGCCCTAGTGCTGTAAGCAGCAGGTGTCTCCTGGCAGGCCTTGGTGACACGGACAACAGCCACAGCGAACGGGAGAAAGACCTCAGCTCTCCTGGGGGCTTTCAGCCTTGTCAGCTCCCTTGACCATCTCCACCACAGGCTGTCCTATGGTGTCCTAGGCCTGCACCTGCTTCCTTGAAGGCTGTGGACATCCACTGTGGACTTTATGCCCTCCTGCCCTTATTAGCACTGGGATCACGCATAGGGTGTTTATAATCCCTTTAGACCGATCCATCTCCAGGCACAGGCCAGTCAGTCCAGCTGGGAACAGCCCAGAGTTCTTTATTTTGGAGTTATAGGTGGATCTCGGCAGCCAAGAAGCCACCCAGCCCCTTTGCTAACAGCCACTGCTACAGCCGCCACTCCCGGCACCTTCCTCTCTGCTGCGGTACCAGCATCTAGCACTAGGGAGGAAGAAAGAAAAGTGTATGATCGTCTGACCAGGAAGAAGGCAGAGAAATGCTGCAGGTGTAGCTCAGGCCGCCTGTGATGGGATCTGGTTATGATGAAGCCCCAAGGTGTCTGTGAAGTGGGAGAGGCCCCTTGTGCCCCAGCCCATGAGAAGGTCCCAGGTGCAGCTGATCAGCCTGGGGCTGAGTCAGGTTGGGCCAAGACCTTGAGTGTCCCATACAGGTGTCCCCCCTCAGGGCAAGGTGTCTTGGCCCAGGACTCTGCAAGGGAAGGACATGCTCTCTGGTTTGGAAAGGGGAGAGCCAGCCATCAGAGGGATCCCTCGGTCTTGAGCCAGGACTTTCACATCACCCATGGAAAGCCAATCCTGGGGGCCCAGGCAGACCCCTCGGGTGTCAGGGAGGTGCAGGCCAAAGCCAGCCTCCAAAACCTGCTTTGGTCTTGCGAGGGGTGTCAGAGAAATCCCTCTTTCCCACAGGGCTGCCCTCAGTGCAGGGATGGGCCTTGCAGCTGGGGGAAACACCACCCCTTTCTGGAGATAGTTACCAGGGGAGCTGCCTCTGCTGCTCTTGCCGCCGCCTGTTGTTCTCAGCAACGTGCTGGAAGATCTTCCTCTGCACCTGATGTGGCTCCAGCCTTCTCAGGACCTGGACCGCTTGTGGGGAAAGGTGGCTGCAACAGCAGGGAAACATCATCCCTCAGCCCCTGCCGGAGACCCCTTCTGCCTCTCCCCTCGTCCAGCCTCTGCACCCACCCGGTCCCGCATGTGCCCACCCTTTCACCCTGTGGTGAGTTTTGGCCCTTGGCTGTGGGGGTAACCCACGTCATGCCCGTGTTAGGAGACATCAGAGGGTGTCCTACACAACCCCAGGGCGCAGGGATGGGGGTCCTGAACATCTCTGTGGGGTCGCGGCTGCTCGACTGCCCCAGGCTGTGGCCAGAGCCAACACACACTTACTCAGGCTGGAGTCTGTCCAGCTGGGCTGCTGCTGCCATCTGCTCTGCTGGGAGAGGCTTTGCAGCCCTTCTCCACCTCTCGTTGACCTTCTTTCTCCTGGGCTGGGCTGGAGGGTGGGGAGTCCAAGTGCCTCCAGTGCCCAGTGCCTGCCAAGCAGGAGATGCTCTCAGCAAAGCACATGGCAAAGAGAGGTGCTGCTTCCCAGAGGACCTCTTGAAAGGGGCCTGCAGCAGGACCTGGGAGCTGGGTAACTCAGCACCACGTGCCCGTCATCACAGCTGACGGCTGCTTTTGCCCCTCGGATCCTGCTGCCGCCCATCTCTCCCTCACGGGGGTGAGCAGGCAAACCCCTGCCCTGCAGCTGGGCGTCAGTCCTGCTCCCAGCCCCTGGAGACCTGCCACCCTGGGTGCCCCCACAGAGAGGGTCACTGCTGCTCTCAGCGGTGTCAATCACTGCCCGTACCTGCGGCAGCTGTCGGTCCTCCCCTGCAGCCCAGGCTTCCCATGCCGCCCATTCTGCCTGTGCTTGCTGTCGCCGCTCTTGCCAATGGGTCTTTGCTTGCTCCCACTCTGCAGACAGCTGGCAGACCTCCTGGAGGGCATGGAAACGCAGCAGCAGGCAGGATTAGTCTCAGCTCCTGGAGGGGGATCCCTTGGGTCTGACCCACCTTGGTGCCCCTTGCCTCAGCTGGTCGGCCGGCAGTGCTTTGCCCCTACCAGATCAGGGGCCGTGGAGTCATGCCAGGCTCCTCAGCTCAGGGCAAACACAGCTGAGTGACCAGAGACCTCCACTGTCAACGACCTAGAAAGGACTTGTACATTTTCCATAGCCCCTGGCCAGAATCAAGTGTTTCATGACAACCCAGGGGGCAATAACAGGCGGGAAGGATGCGCAGCACCTTCCTTGTCGTGAAGAAGATCTGAAGGAGGCGGCGGACAGGTTACAATGAATGCACGCCAAGGGATCCTTTCAGGATGGCTCTCTGCACAAAGAAGCTTTTGCTGAGTCTCAAACAGCATGGTAGTTACAGCAAGGCAGAGCACGTACCTGCAACGCTCTCTTGCAGCCTTCAGAGGACGGGAGTGCAGCGGTGCCCCTGGCTGGAGGAGCTGGCTCCTGCCTGCCTGCCTCCTTCGTCCTGGGGGAGCTGCCTGGACATGGCGGGAGCACACTGCAAAGAGAGACCAGGAGGAGTCGGCGTGAGCACGGGGCAGTTTGCTCTCCCCTTTCCATCTGCTATCAAAGCTCCACAGGCTGGCAGAAGCAGCAGGGCAGGTGGGGCCATTTCCAATGGCAAGGGGGAGCCTTTCCTGAGCCCCATCAGATGGATGGGAGAGGACTGCACCTCAGGTCTCTTGTAAGGGCAAGCGAAGTGATGTGGGCTGCACTCAACATCTGCCGTCTTCCCTACTAAGGAAGGGGCCTGCGATGGGGCAAGCAAGCTCCTAAAAACCGTGGGGCATGTGTCAGGGACCTTCCCGAGTCCCTGCAGCCGGAGTGTCCAAAGGGGATGTCTCTCCTACATGGCTGCAAGGATCCCTTTCGTCCCTTCCCACAAGGAGCTCACCTGGCAGAAGTCTTCTTCCCCACGTCTTGCTGCCTTGGGCCTGGCCCCTGGCTTGGCAGCACGGGGAAGCAAAACGTCTCTCGCCTCTGCAGCAGCTTGTCAGGACGCCCCTCTGTACCTGGGAAAGGAGGAAGCTCTTCAGAGCAGCCCCGTGGAGAGTGCCTTTTAACCGGGCTGTGGTCACCCTGCGTGGGGCAGGGCCCCACCTGCACAGCAGGGACCCGTTCCCGTACCTCTTCTGGTCCCACGCTTTTCTGCAGCCTTCTTGTGCCAGGTGGAGAAAGCCTTGGCCACCCTTCTGCTGATCACCAGGAACTTAAACCTGGAAAGCAGATGATGAAACAGGCTTGAAGAAGGGTGACCCCCTACCCTCTGCAGCTTCCCAGCACTAATCCTCCTGACTGCCGTGCCAGGCATGGCATCCCTTTTCCTCTGGGGCCACGCACAGGTTTTATTGGCAGTCTCGCCCCAACACCAGAAAATACAGCTTCAACTCCTCTCCGTGTGCAGTTGGTTCTCTCTGATGGGAATGACGGCAGGCTGGGCATGGGAAACACAATCATGGCGTCTGGTCACTCCAGAAGAACATGCGTGGAGCCCAAACTCAGCATTAGTTAACCAGAAACCAGTCACTTCAGGATTGATCCCTGACTCGATGCTGAGTGTCGAGTCCCAACAACGTGCGCTGCTCAGCAGGAGCTGGGAAGCCGCCCGCTCGGTCGGTCGAGGGCTGCAGAGGAAACGCACTCACCTCGGGAACACACGGGCAGGAGCAGCCTGCATCCCCTGAGCGGCAGTCGCTCCACCGGAGACAGCTGCACCTGGCATCCACAGCCTCTGCAAAGTGACACAGAGCTGTCAGAAGGTTTCCAAGGCAGTTTTCTCTTGCCTCCCAAAGGGAGCAGACCTGTCTCCTGCTCCAAAAGAAAGCCATTTCTCCAAACCCCTCTTCCAAATCCTCCTCCAGGAACTTTAGCCCTTGCTCTGCTCTCCAGAAGCTGCACAGCAAACACTGAGCCTGCGCCACAGTGCTGCTGGGCTTTTTGTAGGGCAAGGACCCAGAAACTCACAAGAAACTTTCTTTGCTAACGGAGAAGTCCGTGGCGGTGAGCATGGGGAAGGGCGTTTGACTGGCCTGCCACGTCCAGGCTGGCCAACGGCGACTGGGTTGCTCACCCTTCCACAGGCTTCCCAAAGACATTGAAGCAGCCCTCAAAACCTGAGCAACTCACACTGTGAAGCAGCGCGATCCGGCTGGCCTTGCTCTCCAGCCCTGTGACACAGTCGTAATAAAACCGCATGCACAGGACATCGTCTTTGCAGGACAGAACGCCAATGTCCTTGAAGGCGAAGGAGAGGCGCTGCCTGTTCCTCAGCTGGAACGAGTACAAGAGTATGGTCTCTTGCACACAGCCCTCCACCACGTGCCGCGGGAAGGAGGTGGCTCGCGACAGCCACCTGTAGTCCAGCGGCTTGATCTTGACATCGCCTGTAAGGAGGAGCACCATCGTCACTGCCACAGCAGGCCAAACAGCCATGTAAGATGCATAACAAAACGCCATAGAAAACAGCTCTTGGGGGGTGGTTTGTTTTGGGGGAGCTCAAGATGTCCCCCAACCTTTGGAGGCAATTCTCGACATCTCCCAGCCCTTTCCAAAGAGCAGAGAGCACGCACCCCACCCCCAGACATGGAGGAGCAGAGGGGAGGGTGGCCGCTGCCTTCTCACCAGTGTCGTGGTTTAACCCCAGCCAGCAACTAAGCACCACGCAGTCACTCGCTCACTCCCCACCAGTGGGATGGGGTAGAATCAGAAGGGTAAAAGGGAGGAAACTCGTGGGTTGAGATAAGAACAGTTTAATAATTGAAGTAAAATAAATTAGAACAGTTAAATAGGCAAAGCAAAAACCGTGCACGCAAACAAAACAAAACAAGGAATTCATTCACTGCTTCCCATCGGCAGGCAGGTGTGCAGCCATCCCCAGGAAAGCAGGGCTCCATCACGCGTAACGGTTACTTGGGAAGACAAACGCCATCATGCCCAATGTCCCCCCTTCCTTCTTCTTCCCCCAGTTTCTATACTGGGCATGATGTCATATGGTATGGAATAGCCCTTGGGCCAGTCTGGGTCAGCCCTCCCCCCGGCTGTGCCCCCTCCCAGCTTCTTGTGCACCCGGCAGAGCATGGGCAGTTGAAAAGTCCTTTACCACTGTGAGCGCCACTTAGCAACTACTTAGCAAGAACAAAACGTCAGTGTATCCTCGACATTGTTCTCATCCTAAACCCAAAACACAGCCCCATACCGGCTACCAAGACGAAAATTAACTCTATCCCAGCGGAAACCAGGACAACCAGGCATAACCACTGTGGGGAACGCAAACTCCTGCAGCCGTAACAAATCAGTGTCCAGCTGGAAGACGGGTCTTCGAACCACAAACACCTCTTCTTTGCCCTGGAAGCGCTCATGCACCATAGCGAAGGTCCCGAGTCCTGTGACCGGGACACCCTGCCAGGAAAAAGACAAAAAGGCTGATGAGTGAGGACTTGAGAGAGGGGAAAAGTGAAGGCTTTGGAAAAGGCCCATGATCTCCATGTCTTTTCTTCCCCTCCTCAAAAAATTTGCTAACATCCCTTGGCTAGAGAAGATGCCAGGCATTCCCAGCACAGGGAATACCACAAGGATTATCCTTGGCACAGACCCAGCCTAATCCCCCATCTCTCTGCTTGTCCTCTCCACTCTGGCCACAGGGAAGAGTGAAGCCCTATCGTGTGCCCAAAGCTTTCTCAGACTAGACCTGGACTTGGTTTCTCTCCGGGTTGACCAAGCAGCAGCTCTGGGCACACGGGGTTGTCTCGATGTGCTGCCACGATGCTCAGGGAGGGATCGCTCCCCAGGGCCCAGGCTCCCCAGGGCAAAGGAGGACCAAGACGCCAGCCCACCTTGTCCAGCTTCAGCTGTCCCAGGATGTACGCAGACACAGCATCCCAGATAGCCACAACCTCTGGAAAGCAAGGGAAGGAGGTGTCAGGCTCCGGGTCAGCCAGCTCACAGCCTCTCGGCAAGCTCCTCGCCCAGGGGGTGACAGATGCAGGTGTCCACCAACAGCCCAGACAAACACTGCCACGGCTGCGGAGCTGGGCTGTGCCCCAATTTCAGACTGCCAGCCTTACCCTGCTCCCGGGGCAGGGCTGGAGCAGAAATGGGCATCTGGGAAGGGCTCAGGACCAGGGCTCTGACCATCTAACCCCCAGCAAGGGATGGCGCCCCAGAGCCCAGGACATCATCTGCCAGCCTGGTGGCACAAGAGGACCCCATGGGAAGGAAGGGAGGTTCTTCCAAAAGAGACTAGTTCAAGGCAAAGGGCTGATTTACAGCAGAGGCATTTCCAGCTGGCTCGTGAGAGCTCTGTGCGAGCTGAAGGACACCCCAGCCTCCAGGATGCAGGACCCCTTTTCATCCCAGAGCCAGAACCCCAAGAGGTACCAGCTCCCAGGGGAAGCTGGCCCTGGACGGCCCCCCTAGCAAGGGGACTGAGCCATTCCCACGGGAGCCTGGGGGCTCAGGGCAGCGGGGCGTCCTGCTTGCCACATTGTCCCCTGAGCCCGGTGGGACCCTCAGGCAGGGCTCTCGCGGCAGCCCCCAGCCCTGTCCAGCCACCCCCACAGCCCAGCAGCTGCAGCTTTTGACAGTGGACAGCCCCGCTGAGACCCCTCGCGAAGGAGCTCCCAAAAGCCTTACCCTCGGTGGAGAGATGCAGGAGTGTGGGGAACAAGCTGCTCAGCTCCAAGCTGATGGCCACGCTGCAGCAGCCCTCCATCGCGCTTGCTGCTTGCCCTCAGCTGAGGGAAAGGGATGCTCTTGGCAGCTCCTCGCCCAAAACTCCTCACCGACGTGCCCCTGCTCTGCCTGTCAGCAAGGGTCCTGCCTGTCAGCGAGGGTCCCCCAGCGCAGCCCCGCTGCCTCCCGACCCCGCTCCTGGCTGTGGAGCAGCTCCGAAGGGCAGCAGTGGGGAGCCCCTGAGCAGTGCCCAGCAGCACCCAGGCCTGGCCGGGAAGTGCCGCGGGCAGTGCCACGGCGCTGGGGAGACCTCCCTGTCATGTGGGGCATCCCCCTGTGACATCAGCCCGCATCATCTGAAGGTGCATTATGACGCCAGCAGGGAGACGGCACAGCTGGGTACAGAGGATACAGATTTCCCCTCTTGTCCTGGGAAACACTCATCCCCTTTCTCGCCAGTCCTTTCCCAAAAACCCATCTGCCCCCTGCACCAACGTCTCTGCTACGGGGAGCCCGTCTGGGCAGGTGGGGTTTGGGGGCTGGCTGCGGTTGGGCAGTTACAAGGGATGGGAGCGAAGGCCTGTGGGATGCAACAGCCCCTCCAGCGTGCCCAAACACCCCTCTCTGCTGCGTGTCGCTTGCGTGGCAGCAGCAGGATGGGCTTTGCTGCACTGGTTTTGGCTGGGATGGAGTTAAGTTTCTCCAGAGCAGCCCCTATGGTGCCGCGTGTTGGACTGGTGACCAAAACAGCCCTGAGAACACACCGATGTTTTAGCTGTCGCTGACCAGTGCCTGCACAGCATCAAGGCCTTCTCTGTTTCTCACGCTGACCCACCAGCAACGAGGCTGGGGGTGGGCAAGAAGCTGGGAGGGGACACAGCCAGGACAGCTGACCCCAACAGCCAATGGGATGTCCCATACCATGTGATGTCGTGCTTTGCAATAAAAGTTGGGGAAAGAACGAGCAACGTGTGGGGGGGGGTGTATGGTCAAGGATACGGCATTTGTCTTTCCAAGCTACCGTTGCGCTGACGAAGCCCTGAACATAATGAGCAGCGCAAGTGTCGAGGACTAATCAGAATTGTCTCGACATTGCCGTTCTACCGCCATCTTCTGGGTCTGACATCCAGCCCCCGATGAAACCACCACAGCCCATGCAGAGACCAGGACACGAAAGGCGGGACCATGGACTGCACGCACGCCTGCGCAGACACCAGGGCGCAAAAGGCAGAGGCCAGGACGCGGAAGGCGGGGCCATGGACTGCACGCACGCCTGCGCAGAGACCAGGGCGCGAAAAGCAGAAGCGCAAACTGCATGTACGCAGACCTGCTCTGCGCATGTGCATGGCCCTATAAAAGGACCGCGTGCGCCTTTTGAGGTCCTCTTTTTCTCCTCGTCCTTCACCGTGCACCTCCTTGGAAGCTGCTCCTGTGGACACAGAGGCTGGACCGACCGGACCTTTGATCGACGGGACAACGCCAGACTCGGAGTGGCGGTAGCTAGTTCCCCTACGTGGCTCTTTTCTCACCCGCCTGAGCACGCTCTTTCTATTTTTCTCTCTTTTCCTCTCTCTCTTTTTTTTTCTTTCTTTCCTTTTTCTTTTTTTTTTCCCCCTATCTCCCTACCCGGTCCTCACCCCTTCGTTCGCCAAAATAAAGTCAAAAGGTTGTACGGCATTTGACCTCGTTTGCGTCTTAATCTCGTCCTTGGGATCGTATCGAAACCTCTCTCGACATTGGATCGGGACATTTAATTGGCGTCACGGACAGGATCCCTTGAGACGAGAGTGTCATACAACCTTACGGTGTGCTGAGCGAGTGTGTGTGAACGAGACGTACGAGCAAGTACGAAGCGAGTGCAGAATTCCGATCCGCGGTTCTGCTCTCCCGCGAGGGAAGCAGCCGGAGACGAACGAAGCGCAAGGAAGGAGTGGGTGTTGAGACCTTTGCACTGAAACGCGCGTAGCAGTTTGTGATTTGAGCTCCTGAGGGCGTATAGGGGAGACTTGAATTTTATAGTGTGACCCCCCTCAGGATGATATCCCCTTTGTAGGCTCTGCTCTGTCTTACAGTAGTTTATGGTCTGGCCTCCTGGGGGAGTATAGGGGAAGTTTGGATTGTACGGTGTGACCCCCTCAGGACGATATCCCCTTTGTAGGCTCGTATTTGTCTTGTAGTAGTGTGTGGATTGGCCTCCTGGGAGCGTATAGGGGAAACGTGTTTTTTTTAAGGTTTAACCCTCCCGGGACGAACTCCCCTTTGTAGGATATGGCCGCCCAAAAGGCAGGCGATTTTTGTGAAGAGACATATGAGTTTTTAGAAACGTACTGCTCTCGCCCCTCGCCCCCGGGACGAGATTGGGCACGGGACCACTGGTTCCAACTGCAAAGTGTTATGGACCGAATAGCGGTTTTGCATAAAGAAGCTAGGGTGAAGAAGGGAAAAGGGAAGGCTGTTGTTTGTGCTGTGTTAGGAGCGTGTCTGGCAGCGGCGGTGGAGGACAAGAAACGAGCGCCCTGCCAATCGGAGGCTGTGGCCGCTGCGTTGCAAGCAGCGATAGCGCCGCTGCGAGAGCAACTACTAGAGACCAAACGGGCGCTAGAGGAGGAGAAGCGCCAAAATATGATTTTGAAGGAGGAGCTGAGGGTTCAGCTCCTGAGGGAGGCAGACACCCTCGCTGAGGCGGAGGTAGTGTTGGAGGAGAAAGGCGTACGCCAAATCTACCCCCAGAAAGACCTAAAGCAATTAAGGGAGACGGTGGATAACCCCCCCCATATGTGCCCGCTGGTAAAAACGGAGTATATATATGAGGACGATAGCGACAACCGTCCCCAAGTTGTAACGAAAGAAATCCCTTTTACTGCCACGGAACTGGCTAAACTCCGAAAGGATTTTGCTAGGACGGCAAGGGAGTCCGAAACCGAATATGTGTGGAGGGTATCCCTGTCGGGGGGGGACGGGATCATGCTATCAGAAAAAGAAGCAGAGGGGTATTGGGGCCCCGGCGTCTTCCTCACCACGGGCGATCGCCGGGCCCCATGGTCTCTGACCCAGAGGGCAGCATATTGGGCGGGGGGGCTGAACCCATTAGAAAGGGGGGATCCCCTAGCTATAACTGGTTCGGTTGAGCAACTACTAGAAAACGTACAAAAGGCAGCATGCCTGCAAATGATGTATGACCGGGAACTTAAACCAAACTTAAGCTCTCCGATGTTGTTACCAGTAGACCCCGAGCGGCTGACACCGCTAATAAGAGGGCTCCCCGACTCGCTAAAACCTATCGGGATCCAATTACAGGGGAGAATCCAAAATGTGCCTCACGAAGAGCGAATTGCATCTGCCCTGGAGGGAACAGTAACACCGCAACAGCGACAGCGGGGGAGGAAGGTGTGGACTTGGGGGGAGATAGCTCAGGAACTCATAAACTATGGGAGGAAATACGGGCCAGTAGGCAGAACTTACCACAAGGTGGAAACTAGGGCCGTGCGGGCAGCGGAGCCGGCAAATAAACCGCTGGCTTTTTCGGGGACAAGCCCCGGCCCAACAAAAAGGGAAAAACCCCTGCTCCGACAAGAATTGTGGCAGAAGGGACTGCAAAAGGGTGTGCCCCGAGACCTAATGGATGGGCTCCCCACCAAAAAATTAGAGCTCCTTGTGTGGAGGTGGTCCGGGCAAGGACCCTCTCCCAAACCAAACGCGCCCTCCGTGCCGGCACTGGATAAGAAGGAGGGGTTCAAGGGGGATGAAAGGGTGGCGGAAAACTAAGACCTCCGCCCCCTCAGGGTGAGGGGGGAGGCGGAGGGTGGATGTTTATTAGACAACTCACCTGCAACAATAAAGGGGACCTCCTCATTACCGTCGCAGTAGGGCCGAGGAAGAGGCCCATGACCTTTTTAATTGATACGGGGGCCCAAATTACAGCAATAAAACAAAGCGAGGCAGAACGGTGCGGCGTCTCAACTCCTTCTAAGCGCCTGATAGTATTAAACGCCCTAGGGAAAACCCAATCTGTGCCCATGACCCCGGTAACCTTATGGCTACCAGGAGATGAGAGTCCGGTGAACACCATGGCAGCCATAGGACCCTTTCAAATGAACCTCTTGGGCATAGACGTTTTAAAGGGCAGACAGTGGCGCGACACCCAGGGAAATTCGTGGTCTTTCGGCGTCCCGCAGATCAGGCGGCTGGCCGAAGCCCCCGGCGTGGGGGTGCGCCTTTTGCAAGCGGTGCCTGCCCTCCCCCCTTCCAAACTGACAAACGTGAAACCCTACCCGCTACCGATAGGAGCAAGAGATGGAATCGTGCCAGTGCTGGAGGACTTAAAGGGGAGGGGGATTATAGTTCCCACCCACTCCCCCTTTAACTCCCCGGTATGGCCTGTCCGAAAACCAAACGGCAAGTGGAGGTTGACAGTAGATTACCGGAGGCTGAATGCCAACACAGGCCCATTAACAGCTGCTGTACCGAACATTGCCGAGCTTATAGCCGCCATTCAAGAGCAATCACACCCTATTATGGCGACTATTGACGTTAAAGACATGTTCTTTATGGTCCCCCTGCAGCCGCAGGACCAGGACCGCTTTGCTTTTACCTGGGCGGGGCAACAGTACACCTTTACACGGCTCCCTCAGGGATACAAGCACTCCCCCACCTTAGCCCACCACGCTCTAGCACAGGAGCTGGAAGCAATTCCCATAAGGGCGGGGGTGAAAGTTTACCAATATATAGATGATGTACTCATAGGGGGAAATCAGGTGGAAGAAGTTGGGGAAGTCCAGAAGGACATCATCACCCATCTAGAGAGTATAGGATTGACAATCCCACCTGAGAAAATGCAAACCCCTTCAAGTGAGGTGAAATTTTTAGGAATTTGGTGGAAGGGAGGGATGACATGTATCCCACCAGACACCCTTTCCTCCCTCGACCAAATTAAGATACCCGAATCGAAAAAAGACTTACAGCATGCGTTAGGGCTGCTTGTGTTCTGGAGAAAGCATATCCCTGATTTCTCAATTATCGCGAGACCCCTATATGATTTACTACGGAAAAGGGCGCAATGGGAGTGGACCCCGGTCCACGATGAGGCGCTACGGCTGTTGGTGTTCGAGGCAAATGCATACCAAGCCCTGGGGCCTATCCACCCGACAGACCCGGTGCAGATCGAGTGGGGGTTTGCCGCAACTGGGCTATCGATTCATTTGTGGCAACGGGGGCCGGCAGGGCCCATCTGGCCCATTGGCTTTTATTCTCGGAGTTTCAAGGATGCAGAAAAACGGTACACTACGTGGGAAAAGGGGCTGTTTGTAGTCAGCCTGGCTTTACGAGAAGCGGAGCGCACCATTCGCCAGCAACCAATAGTGCTCAGAGGTCCTTTCAAAGTGATTAAGCCAGTTTTAACTGGGACACCTCCCCCTGATGGGGTGGCACAAAGGGCTTCAGTGCGGAAATGGTACGCACAAATAGAACATTATTGTGGTATTTTTGAAGTTTCTGAGGGCGCTGCCAAAAATTTAGTTATCCAAGAGGGAGTGGCCCCAGACCGGGAAGATGACGTGCCCCCTTCTGCTGTACAGGTAGCCCCCCCATTTTCAGAACAATTACAGAACGCTTGGTTCACTGATGCCTCTGCTAAACGAGAGGGCAGAACTTGGAAATACCGTGCTGTCGCCCTACAGATAAGGACCGACCGAAAAATAATTACCGAAGGAGAAGGCAGCGCTCAAGTAGGGGAATTAGTGGCCGTATGGAGTGTCTTTCAACATGAAGCCCAATCTGCCTCTCCAATCTATATCTACACTGACTCCTTTGCTGTCTTTAAGGGGTGTACAGAGTGGCTCCCCTTTTGGGAACAAAATGGGTGGGAGGTTAACAGAATACCTGTATGGCAAAAGGAGAAGTGGCAAGATATTTTAACCATTGCCAGACGGGGGAACTTTGCGGTAGGATGGGTAGCCTCCCATCAGACGGGAGAAAATCCGTCCGGCCATTGGAACAATAGGGTTGATGAGCTGGCCCGCCTCGCCCCCTTGCAAAGTGATCCAGTAGCAGAGGATTGGGAGCGACTCCTGGAATGGTTGCACCTTAAGAGAGGGCACACTGGAGCCCAAGACCTCTACCGAGAGGCTCAGGCCAGAGGCTGGCCGGTTACCCGAGAAAATTGCAAAACTTGCATTTCGGCCTGTGAGCAATGTCGTATCCGCTTAGACAGGCACCCCCTGGAAGACAGTCCCCTACATTTGAGAGAGGGAAAAGGTTTGTGGGAGGCCTGGCAGGTTGATTACATTGGTCCGTTCCGTAAATCAGAAGGGAAGTGCTATGTATTAGTGGGTGTTGAAATAGTATCTGGCCTAGCACAGGCTAAAGCCTGCGCTAAGGCAACAGGGGAGAATACGGTGAAGGCCCTGAAAGAATGGTTTGGGACCTTCCCTAAACCGCAGTTGATACAATCTGACAATGGCACACACTTCACAGCCAAGGTGGTCCAGGAATGGGCGGCTCGGGAGGGGATTTCATGGGTATTCCACACTCCGTACTACCCCCAAGCAAATGGGATTGTGGAGAGAACAAACGGCTTGCTGAAGCGCTTCCTGAAACCGCACAAACCGGGGTGGGCTGAGCGGGTAGGAGATGCAGTGACTAGCGTCAATAGCCGTTGGGGAACAAACGGATGCCCAAAAATTACGGCGTTTTGCCCACTAGCGCCTACAATCATGCCCACCTCACCTGGCCCTGACCACTCCGTCAACCCATCCTGTTTCCCCGGACAACCCGTCTTAGTTGAACTCCCCACCGTGGGAGCAGTACCACTAACATTAGACACCCCAGTGAATAAATACACGTGGAAGGCAAAAGACGCTTGTGGAAAGATCCACAAAATTCATGCTAAATGGATTGTCCCTTCCTTCTGACGCGAGAAGCGAGTTTGCTTCTATTTTTGTTTTCCAGGAGGAAGCAGCTGACCTGGACACACACCACCCGACGGAGACTAGACAGACGCCGATTGCTGCTTAATCAGGATGCGCGCGTTATTGGTGGCTGTACTAGTTTGGAAATGTACCTGTAACAGTGGCGGAGAGCTAATTCCTTCACCCTCCCCTGACCCGTTTGATCCCTTCAAGGACAATGAATTTGTATTATTAGCCAAAGCTATAAGCCGAGCTTTTAATTTAAGTCATTGCTGGGTTTGTGGGGGACCTCTGGGGCTGTCGAGTTGGCCGTGGACGTCCACACCCCTCACCCCAGCCCAAATTGTGAGTAATTATAGTGAAACCACGAATGACACTTGGGGTGATAGTGGAACATGGCCAGTTCAATTTCCTGCTGTGGGGCAATATTGTTTAAATCGTACTCAAAAGGGAGGGGTCTGTGTGGGAGAAAGCAAGTGCCAATGGACACTTACGAACAAGTTGGTAAATGCAGATAGGGGTATCTCCATATGGGTGTGGCTTGATAGTGCCGGACGCAGTCGAGGGTTCAAAGGGTACTGGGCAAATAAAAATGAAACGTTAATTTTCCAACAATCTAGGGACCACGCTTACAAGCAAACCTGTGAATGGAAAAGCAGCTTTGGGGCCTGGTATTGCACCGGCCGGATGAATAATAACCCAACCGTCTTTTTTAGCCCTGTGGGCAACGACAAAACAATGTATTTCCAGTTCCCCGGGGATGCAGCGGGACCATTCGCCAACGGGGCCACAGCTAAAAGGGGCCATTATTGGATTTGTGGACATACTGCCTATAAACGACTGCCAGCGCATTGGTCAGGGGTCTGTTATGTGGGAATTATCCGGCCTTTATTCTTCCTTCTTCCACAAACGGGTGGCTCTCAGTTGGGGATAAGATTGTACGATAATCTGGAAGATGGAAAGATTGCCCGCCGCAAGCGAGCTGTTGAGGTGAACATAGGTGGAACACAAAAATGGGGGGAAAATGAGTGGCCTCCTGAAAGAATAATCCAACATTATGGGCCTGCCACCTGGAACCCCAGTGAACCGATATCAGGGGCAAGGGAACCAATCTATAATTTGAACCGTATAATCCGATTACAAGCGGTTTTAGAAATTGTTACCAATAAAACCGCCAATGCTATAGATCTTTTAACTCACCAGTCTCAACAAATGCGCACGGCAATCCTTCAACACCGTATGGTTTTAGATTATTTACTGGCTGAAGAAGGAGGGGTATGTGGGAAATTAAATGTTTCTAACTGTTGTTTAGAAATAGACAATGTAGGCGAAGTAGTCCTCCAATTAACCAAAGACATTAGGAAAATAGCCCACGTCCCCGTCCAGACCTGGAATGGTTGGAATGGTAATTTATGGTCCCTGCTGCCGGGGGCGCCCTGGGTGAAACAGTTGCTGTTATATTTGCTATGTGCATTTGCCACTTTAATGTTTTTACCCTGTATAATACCCTGTTTTGTTCAGCTAATACGACATGTGGTATCTAATATGCAGTTCATACCTACCACCTCACCCGAGGGCATACAACAAATCCGTGCCGTTCACCGGGTAGAACCCACCACAATAACCATTGTTTAGACCTCAAACAAAAAACACACCAAAACAACAACAACAAAAAAAAAAATTGCATATTCCTACCCATGTCATACTCACTAGTTGTTCTATACTTCTTATAATGGTGAACTACCTCGCGCAATGGATTTCTCAGGGTTGTTGAACATTGTTAAACTTAGAAAGATTAAGGAAAAAGGAGTGTTTACATTGGACAATGTTCCTGTTTGTTTGCAATTGAACACTCTTGCCATGTCCCATGTTCCCTTTTTCTCTGCTTCTGTCTCCACCTCTGCTCTGTCCTCTCTCTCTCTCTCTCTCTCTCTCTCTCCCTCTCCCTCTCCCTCTCCCTTCCCACCTCTCTTACCACTGTGAAGACTGCAATGTCGAGCCACGGGGTGGTGTCGAGGACTAATCAGAATTGTCTCGACATTGCCGTTCTACCGCCATCTTCTGGGTCTGACATCCAGCCCCCGATGAAACCACCACAGCCCATGCAGAGACCAGGACACGAAAGGCGGGACCATGGACTGCACGCACGCCTGCGCAGAGACCAGGGCGCGAAAGGCAGAGGCCAGGACGCGGAAGGCGGGGCCATGGACTGCACGCACGCCTGCGCAGAGACCAGGGCGCGAAAAGCAGAAGCGCAAACTGCATGTACGCAGACCTGCTCTGCGCATGTGCATGGCCCTATAAAAGGACCGCGTGCGCCTTTTGAGGTCCTCTTTTTCTCCTCGTCCTTCACCGTGCACCTCCTTGGAAGCTGCTCCTGCGGACACAGAGGCTGGACCGACTGGACCTTTGATCGACGGGACAACGCCGGACTCGGAGTGGCGGTAGCTAGTTCCCCTACGTGGCTCTTTTCTCACCCGCCTGAGCACGCTCTTTCTATTTTTCTCTCTTTTCCTCTCTCTCTTTTTTTTTCTTTCTTTCCTTTTTCTTTTTTTTTTCCCCCTATCTCCCTACCCGGTCCTCACCCCTTCGTTCGCCAAAATAAAGTCAAAAGGTTGTACGGCATTTGACCTCGTTTGCGTCTTAATCTCGTCCTTGGGATCGTATCGAAACCTCTCTCGACATTGGATCGGGACAGCAAGGTTCAGTTGCCCTAACTTTTGGCATCTGCTGTCATTTCA